>NW_017671603.1:113562-144112 GCF_001879085.1 Nicotiana attenuata
CATCCTTCTTCTTCACAAACAGAACCGGTGCACCCCACGGTGACACACTAGGCCGAATGAACCCCTTATCTAGGAGTTCCTGAAGCTGATCCTTCAATTCTTTCAACTCCGCTGGTGCCATACGATATGGCGGAATGGAAATGGGCTGAGTGCCCGGCACCAGGTCAATACCAAAATCAATATCCCTATCCGGGGGCATGGTCGGCAGGTCTACAGGGAAAACATCAGGAAACTCCCTCACAACTGGGACAGAATCAATGCTAGGAGTCTCGGCTCCAACATCCCTCACGAACGCCAAATATGAAAGGCAGCCCTTCCCAACCATACGCTGGGCCTTTAAGAATGAAATCACCCTGCTAGGAACATAGTCAGTCATACCACGCCACTCGATCCTCGGTACACCCGGTATAGCCAAAGTGACTGTCTTAGCATGACAGTCTAGGATAGCATGACACGGAGACAACCAGTTCATGCCCAGAATAACATCAAAATCTACCATGCTCAATAGCAACAGATCAACTCGGGTCTCCAGACCCCCAATAGTAACCAAACATGACCGGTATACATGGTCTACAACGACAGCATCGCCCACCGGGGTAGATACATGAACAGGTAAAGCAAGACACCCTCGGGTCGTACCTAGATGATGAGAAAAATATGAGGACACATAAGAATAGGTGGAATCGGGATCAAATAAGACTGAGGCATCTCTGTGGCAGACTAAAATAATACCTGTAATAATAGCATCCGAAGCAATAGCATATGTCCTGCCCTGAAGAGCATAAAAGCGAGCCTGACCACCGCCCGATCGACCACCTCCCCTGGGGCGACCCATGGCTGCCTGACCCTTACCCCTAGCTGGCGGGGCGGGTGATGAAGAAACTGGACCAGAAGATAAGGGCTGACCCCTCTGCTGAGATGAGCTAGCAACACGACAAGGACACTCCCTCCACATATGCCCAAACTCTCCAGACTCATAGTAACTCCCAGGTGCTGGGGACTGGGACTGAAGGGAACCCCTCGCGCCGGAGTGACTAGCTGATGCACTCGACCTGGAAGAACCTTGAGCAGACGGAGCACGAGATGAACTCTTTGATGGAAGAGCGCTGAGAGATGGCTGACTCTGCTGAGAACCATGGTAACCACGACCTGAAGATGCCCCGCGATACTCGGGACGGGCCGACTGAGCGGGCCTGAAGGAACGACCCCGACCCTACTAGAACTGGCCCCTCGAAGGAGCGCCACTGTAACTACCAGAACCTCGAGGCCTCTTGGCCTCCCTCTCATCTCGATCCTGATGGCGAACCGCCTCAATCTCTCGGGCTATATCAACCACCTCCTCGAATGTGGCACCCAGCACTCGCTCCCTAGTCATAAGAACTCGAAAAGGGTAGCTGAGACCGTCAACAAACCTCCGGACATGCTCACGATCTGTCGGAACCAGCCAAACTGCATGCTGAGCCAACTCTGGAAATCTCATCTCATACTGGGACACTGTTATATCTCCCTGCCGTAGCCACTAAAACTGTCTGCGCAGTTCCTCTCTACGGGACTGCGGTACATACTTCTCCAAGAAGAGAGTGGAGAACTCCTGCCAAGTCAAAGGTGTTGCACCAGCCGGCCTACGCCGCTCATACGCCTACCACCATGTGAAGGCAGCTCCAGTAAACTGAAAAGTAGTAAAAGCCACACCACTGGACTCAAGGGTCCCCGCTGTACAGAGCATCTGCTGACATCTGTCGAGAAAACCCTGGGCATCCTCGCCCTCAGATCCACTAAATGTCGGAGGTTGGAGCCTACCAAACCTCTCGAGGCGACGCTGCTCGTCCTTGGGCATAACTGGAACCCTGAACTCCTATACTGGCACAGCTGGCTGAGCTGGAGGTGCCTCTGGAGTCTGTAATCCCTGCACTACCTGCTCAGGTGTGGGAGCACCGGGGGTCTGATTGCCTCCCCCGCCCTGTGAAGTAGTTGCTGCTGCTGTGGTGGCTGAAACCACCTGAGCCAGGCCCGTGCACACTGTCAAGATCTGAGCTAATGTCTCCTGAAGGCCAGGAATCACTATGGGCACAGCCGGTGCTTGAGCTGGTACTGTTGGAGCCTGATCCGGAACTGGGACAACTGGTGGATAAATAGATGCTGCCCTCGCTGCTCTGCCTCGGCCACGACCACGACCGCGTCCACGGCCTCTGGTGGCCTTAGTAGGTGGCACTGGTGGTCGTCCATCACGTCCGGTAACTCGTGTCCTCACCATCTGTGAGAGAATAGAATAAGGAGAAGTTTAGTAATCGGATCAACAAGTTCGCACGACAAGAAATTTCAAGAATGTGGAATTTTCTTAAAGGTTCTGCAGCCTCCCGAGGATAAGTACAGACGTCTCCGTACCGATCCGCGAGACTCTACTAAACCAGCTCATGACTCGTGAGACCTAGTAACCTAAGCTCTGATACCAACTTGTCACGGCCCAAATCCCAAACCCGGCCGTGATGTCGCATCTCGTGAAGACAAGGCCAGCCAGAACAATGCCAACACCTCTTTAAGCAGTTAATTACCATTAAATAATTCTAAAGCATGATTTAATAACAATAATTCGCGGAAGTATGGAATATAACAGTAGAAACCATCCCGACACAGTCCAAACAGGGGTGACACAAGTCATGAGCTACTACTGAATTTCTATAAGTCTACAAATAGAATATCTGGTACAGAAGTCTGGAATAACTGAAATAGCATGAAATAGGGGAGCCAAGGGGGCTGCGGACGCCTACAGCTACCTCGAAGCCCCAAACTCGCTGCCTGATCTGGACAAGGAATATCAGTGCTCAGGAACGGACTCTGCTATGCCTGAATCTGCACACATGGTGCAGTGAGTAATGTGAGTACTCCGACCCAGTGAGTAATAATAATAAATAATAGCTGAAGATAAGAAAACACATAGCAACACAAGGCAGTTCTATCTCAGGAAGTAAATCACTTAAAGCAGTAAAGTCCGTGAAATCATGTGAAATCTCCATTTTAAAGGCAGGTAAATCAGGTAAAACAGCTAATAAGTGGTAAATAGTAAAACTGCCCCTCGAGCCCAGTATCAACCGCTTAGTACAGTAACCCAGATTACTCTCAGAATAGTATCATATAATAACCACTGCGGCGTGCAGCCCGATCCATATCTCTCTGCGGCGTGCAGCCCGATCCATCGCTGCGGCGTATAGCTCGATCCATATGGGTACCCGCGCTCACTGTGGGGTTGCAGACTCCGGAGGCGATCCTACAGCCCAAGCGCACTATTGTTGCAGCGCGTAGCCCGATCCACATAAACATTTGCTGCGGCGTGCAGCCCGATCCGTATGGGTATTTGCTGCGGCGTGCAGCCCGATCCATAATATATATATAAGATCCTCACTGTTGGGTCCTCAACCCCTCTCAGTCTTTTTAGGACACAATACTATATGGTAGAAATCTCAGCCCACATACCTTACCTTATTTAGGATTAACACTTATAAAAATGGTTCACATTGTTTAATCAAATAGAAACATGACTGAGGATGTGATTTTTACTAAGTAAAGTGAGGAAAATCAGTCATAATGCCCCTAAGGGTTCTACAAGTCGGCACGAGGCCCCAAACATGGCAACTAGCCCAAATCATGATGATAAACAAATCAGCTTAATCAAATACGTAGTAAAATATCAAACGGGACGGACCAAGTCACAATTCCCAGTAGTAAACAACCCTGCGCCTGCCATTATGTGCGTGTTTCACCTCAATATAGCACTACGTTGTGCAAATCCGGGGTTTCAAACCCTCAGGATATCATTTACTATCATTACTCACCTCAAGCCGGCCAAAATCCTAGATCGCTATGCCCCTGCCTCGCAAATCAACCTCCTCGCGCGTTGAATCTGGCCAAAACCACAACGAATACATTACAATAGGCTAAGGGAATATAACCCAATCGAAAAGACTCGAAAACATCAAAATTCACAAAATTGGCAAAACCCGAGCCACGGGACCACTTCTCGAAAAATCAGAAAATTAACATCACCGGATTCCTTATCTCGCCACGAGTCTATACATATCAAAATTACCAAAATCGGAGTCCATTTGACCCCTCAAATTCCACTTTGAAACACCAAATTCCCAATCCCTAGCTTTACCCTCTTTTGATGAATTTCCACAAATTTCCACGTTAATTCTACCATTAAATCACGTATTTAGGTCAAGGAACTCACCTCCAATCACACCTAGTCGAAATCCCCTTCAATTTCCGTCCAAGAGCTCTCAAGGTCGATAAAAAATGGTGGAAATGAACTTAAGCTCGCGGAACAAAGTGAGCTTTAAAGCCCTTCTCTGAACAGTGATTTTCGCATCTGCGGTTCCTTTACCGCATTTGTGGCTACCGCTTCTGCGGTTATACCTCCGCTTCTACGGATCTTCGTTAAGTACACGACCGCTTCTGCGGTCATCTCTCCGCATTTGCAGATCCCGCTTCTGCGGATACCTGTCCGCTTCTGCGGAAATACCAAGGCCACGCCAATTCGCTTCTGGGACTCATCTACCGCATCTGCGGCATCGCAGATGCGGCCCCAAGCCCGCACCTGCGGAAACAGCAAACCTTCCAAGAGCTCACACCTGCGTACCTTCCTTCCTCACCTGCGCAACCGCATCTGCGGTTCCTTTTCCGCAGATGCGGAAATACCAGAAACCAGGCACACCAGAAATCTCATAAATCCCATCCTAAAACATCATTCAAACTTGCTCCAATCATCAAAACACCAAAACCCTAAAATTACATCGGATTCAAGCCTAAGTTCTTCCAAAACATCCAAATTACGCATTTGATCAAAAAACCGACCAAAATACCTCCGAATGATTTGAAGTTTTGTACACACATCCAAAATCACCTAACGAAGCTACAGCAACTCTCTGAATCCCATTCCGACCCTTGGATCAAAATCTCACCTATCAACCGGAATTCACCAAAATACTAACTTCACCAATTCAAGCCTAATTCTACACCGGACCTCCAAAATCAATTCCGATCACACTCCTAAGTCACAAATCATCCCCCAAAGCTAACCAAATCACCGGAAATCACATCCGAGCCCTCTAACTCACAAGTCAACATCCGGTTGACTTTTCTAATACAAACCTTCCTTAAAGAGACTGTGTCTCATTTCCGTCCAAAACCAATCCAAATCGACTCATTCACTCATGACTCTTATAATAAAACATAAGGAAGCATAAAATGGGGGAAACGGGGCGGTAACTCACGTGACGACGGGCCGGGTCGTCACACCCGTATCGCCTAAAATTATACTAGGACTTCTAATACGACCTAAGGAACCATAGTCACCACCCTCCATGACCGTTCCTCATTTTCTTGTGTTTTACGGCCATAACACTTAAATTCCGCTCGATTTTCATATTTTCGTGTGCTTTAGACCACACGTTCCTCCGTGGGCCCAGGCCCCCGGACCCGGATTGCCTAAAAATTTTCCTGGACAACAAATACGACCTAAGGATCAATAATCACCAACCCACCATGACCGTTCCTTGTGTTTTGGCATTTTACGTCCATAAAACTTGATTTTCGCCCGATTCCCATATTTTCGTGTGATATAGCCCACGTCTTTCGTCATGGGCCCGTCCCCCAGACCCGGATCGCCTAAATTATACCGGGAAATCAAAAATGAGATAAATAACCATAGTCACTACCCACCCATGAACGTTCTGTTTACCATGAAAATGGTAACAACAATTAAACTTGTAAATGGGATTCTAAAAATACGTGATCTATTCTCAATTTAGTTGTTAAAGCAGCTAATGGTAAGAACGCAAAATATAATGGTGAAATGCGAGCTAAAACGTGATAGTAATCGAACCGAAAGGGCCTGTTGCCCATATGCAAGGCCGGTCAATGGGGACCTCGGGGCCAAGGCTCGAATCGAGCTCGAGCAATCGGGGCAATCCGGAATGGGATAACGGGCAGAGATACGATTAAGCAAGGCTCTATACTACAAATATTGGACAAAGTAGTGAAGAACAAATAAGAAAAGGATAAACCCTAAGGCGGCCTCGGGCCAGTGAGAATGAACAACTTAGAAGAAAACAGAGAGAGAGAGAGAGATATTATTGCACTTGTGGAGAAATGGAGCAACATCAGTGCTTATAAGGTGGGGCGAGTCCCCTTTATATAGGATGGGAGACTCGGATACAAGTATGTGGAGACTAATCACAAAGTACGGTGATGGGATGGCTTGACATCATGCCTCAGCATAGGCTCTGGATAGGCCGGGCCTGTCAGGCGTAGGCATGTGCCTAGGGGGCTCCCCCCCTGTCCTGGCTTCGTTCTTTGTTTCCTCCGAGTCGGGCTTCGACGAGCTCCGAGGTCGAGAACCCGATTGCGGCGTCTCGCCCTCGGGATCCCGGGGCATGCTTCCGAAATGTCTTGATAGCGAGAAATCAAGTCTTCTGATTTTGCTGCATACAGATAGTCCCCGCGTTTCCCATACTGAAGTGATGGGAAATTATTCTGACACTTGACTTCTCGAGCTCCTTATGGCGACATTATGCTGGCGACTCGAATCGTGGCGCAATCTTTTGTGATAGATGGAATATCTCATAGACTCATGCTCAGTACAATGTCATTTCCGCTCCTCAGGGTAAAAGTACTGCCGTCGATTCGGTTTTTCAAGGATGAAGTAATTGCATTCGTCAGTCAATCTTCCAGAGCCTCGACGACCGTGTCGTTGCCTCCTATAAATGGGATTCCTTGGAGTTGTTTTTCCTATCCCAGTACCTCCGTTGGCATGCATGCCTATCCCATCTTGTCATCTTCTTCTATCTTTGAACATTATGCTTGGGGCTCATGGCCTCAAGGCCGTTTGGAGGAGCTCCCTTAGATCGTGTTATGGCCCTTTGCTGGGACGTCCCTTCATCGAGCATAATCGCGTTGTCCCGCTATGGTCGCTGGTATGTTGGACTTTGCTACTACTGTTGGCCAAGGTGTGGTGATGGATGGGGAGTCGGTCTCTCTCTCTCTCATGTAGACAGTCGTTCGGACTGTACACCAATGCTCAAATGGGGGCTCGGATTATACACCACCGCTCACATTCATACCTCGTCTCGACGTGGAACTCTGCTCTGAGCCGGGAGCTTGCACAGCTCGATGCTCCAAGAAGTGAATTCAAAGTAGCCGTGCAAGCGGGACCGAGGGTTGTTCGGTCCGCTGTCTCTCCGAGGCTTCCTTGGCCAAAGGAGGTCTTCGAGCTTCGGAGAGCTACTGTGTTTTTTTGTCCCTCCCCGCTCCTTGGTTCATCTTTTGGGGATAGTAGTGCGAAAGGCTGGGGCAGGGCTTCCGAAGGCTCTTTGGAAGATATTTTCTTCGAGGTCATGCGCCCAGAGAAGGTGGCATCCGAAGGTGCTGACGCCGCGGTGGATCGTCGACCGCTTAGACTAGGACTCGGACCTTCACTATATGTACCCTTTTGCTTCTTTACTTCTGTGTAGAGACCCTTCGCGGGCTTTTGTAATCGTATACCATGACCCCTCGGGGGCTGTTGCACGCAAATTTTTATGAATAAGAATATACTTTGCTGACTTCTGCTTTCCTTACTTTGTTTTGTTTTTGTATGCTCTCATGCCCTTCGAGACTCTTTGAATGCCTTCTGTTATTTGTTGACCGCTGATATCTGACTTGAGCGCGAGCGTTCATTCTGATCTTCTGCTGATCGACATGGATCTCCTTCGACCCATCGTCGTACTTCGGACAAATCTTGGATCGATCTGATAGGTCCGGGCTATCGAGGCCCTCCGAGTTGTTTGGAGATCATGCATCAAATTCCGAGGCCTTCGGGAACATTATCCCGGATGAAGGTCATCTTCGGGTACCCAGGGGGCCCTATTGATCTTGATGTAGATAACCCTTTTAGAATGTATAAGATTGATTTCTGCTGAGGAGTTTGCTCGTATTTGGGCGCTTCCTCGGGCCTTCGTGGAGCTTTCGCGATCGGAGCTTCCTATGTTTATTCCTCTTTTGAGTAAGAGGGGATCACGGGACCAGGTGCTTGCCTTGCATCAAGTTTCGGTGTTTAAAGCTCACCGAGGCCCGACTTCTTTGGACCGGGGGTTCTTGACATAGAGTGCTGCCTCGAGCATGGAGATAATACGAACGGCCCCTCGAGTCTTGACTTCTCGTTGGAGGATGCTTTCTGGATCGGGTATCGACCCATCGATTTGTATCGAGGCTGTTGGCTTCCCGGGGCTTGCCTCGGGCAGGCAAATCGTCACTGCTTCTCGCATATATGTAAGGCAGCTCTAACTCCTTGGCAAGACTTCACTACTTTTAGATAGCCGCCTTTCTGCTTTGGCACGGGGTACTTCATTTCTTTAGGCGCAAAAAGTGTTGGTGCGCGCCCTTTCCTTGACCTGTTAGTTTCACCATAGTCATGGGAACCACCTCGGAGCCGATCCGGCAGGCGACGGGAGGCGCTGCCCCTGGTGCTCAAGAACCGAGGGATTTTGCTCTGGAGACGGCGTCCTTGATAAGAGAGGGACACCTGGAGATGGCGAGGAGGTACTACGGGTAGAGCGAGGGGGTAACACTGCAGGTGCTTCCCCCAGATGAAGGCATTGCAGACTCCACTGATGGGTTCTTGAGCATGCACCTATATCCTTTCGCATTTGGTCCCCCTGATAGGGTTGTGCTTGATTTTTGCTTGAAGTATCGGGTTACCCTGGCACAGATTCATCCATCATTTTGTTGAACGGCGTTAATGATGAGATTCTTCGCGAAGAAGGCCGGGCTTGAATTCACGCTTAACCATCTTATCAGGCTATATCGGCCCTTTCATCATCGAGGCTTGCTAACTCTGAGGTGTCGTTCGTCCATGCCCTTCGTTGTTGATGACGAGGAAGGCGGGGATCGAGAGTTGGCTAGTTGGTTTGTCCGGGTCCGGACGATAGATATTATCCCTATGGAGTTTTTGCCATTTCCCGAAGGGTGGAATCATGCACGTGAGTGAGGCGCTTGGCACTTTTTTAGATTCTGCATTTAGCAAAAACCAGTTGAGTAATAATGTTGTCTCCCTTGTTGTAGCAACTTTGTCGACGCCGGGTGAAGTCCATGATTTGCCCCGCTGGGTCCGGAGGCTGGTGACCCATTCGTCCTGCGACGAGTGCAGGTGGCGGACTGTGTTTCGTGCCAGATGAGGAGCGCAATACTAAGGTATGTGCGTATACTGCCTTTGCCTTGCCTTCGTATACCCGAGGTAACACTTTCCCCTTTCATTTGTACTGGATTCGCCGTTTGCAGATATCGGGCGGTTCCTTGGGGCGAGGCAATGTTTTTCCGAAGAGGGACAGAATCGTTGGCCTCCGGGCCGATGGACGATGGCAATAAGAGGGACCGGCACTCGCGGTGCTGGTCGAGCTCTTATTTCCGAGGACGGGGCATTGCCCGAGTCTGCTGCTCCCGGAGTGCCTGATTCTAGGCCAACGGTTACTTTAAGCGAACATGCCGTGCCTGAGGTCAGTTCTTCTGGGGTCGCAGGGGCAGGATCAACAGGAGTGTGTTCTGATTTCGAGGAAATCCGTCGGCTTCACTTTGTGGTGAGTTTAGGCACAGTTTCCTTGTATCCCGTGTCCTCCTCCCTCTACTGAACCTTTCTTGTGCAGGCCTGTGATAGGCTTAAGTCCGAGCTGCTCCGTCAAAGGCCAAGCTCCAGAAAATTCTTGATGAGGGCGAATCCCTTAGGCTCTTTAGCAAGGAGAAAGAAGTTGAGCTACAGTATTGGCGATATGAGGCGTACCAGAGCTCAAGCTATGAGAGCTATTTGATGGGGCAGGTAATTTCCTATAGTACGTGCTTCGCTCCTTTCTAACCTTAAGGCTAATTCCCTTTTGCCGTACCAGTTGCAGAAAAAGGCAGAGGCTTTGGAGTACCTCAAAGGCGACGTCAACCGCGTCAGAGTTGCTTGCGATGAGCTAAGGGCTCAAGTGCCGACTCGAGCTTTAGAGGAGATGAGCGCCTCGGCTAAGGTCCCTGCCTTCGAGGTCCAACTCAGCTTGACTCGTGACAATGCCAAAGTTCAAGCGGATTTGATTGAGAAACTTGAATCTGATCTCTCGAAGGTTAGAGCCGAGATAATTGATGACCGGGCAGAAGCGGCATTAAGCCGAACCAAGGCTGATCGTGAGATGGCGATTCATATGAAAGATGCTGCTGATGCCCAAGTTGAGCTGAAGCGAGCCCTCGACCGGGAGAAGAGGATCAAGGAATATGTTCGATGTAGATCCCAAAGAGAGGTACTCGAGGAGGTCGGTGCAAGGGGCTTCGTTCTCTCGGAGGAATTGGCTCGAGCAAGGGCGGACGAGCGTGACGCTCAGTCTCTTGTTGTTGACGTTGCAGAGGGCAAATTTGACAAGCTGTAGCCCTTTAGCGCAGAGTGTAGATTTTGCCGTTTTGTCTCTTTGTCTCTGATATACGTAGGGCATGCCTGTAGGTGGAGAATGCTCTTTTTCGTGCATGTAATATATAAGAAGAAATTTGAAGCTTTATTTCTCCTGTACCTTTTTTCCTGTCATTGCTTTCGATCGGGCAGATTGGTTTTTGTGTTTGGCGAGGTCCTCATAGATCCAGAATCGATCGGATAGACCCGGGGGCTCTTAAATTTGATCCTTGGCGCGAGCCGGTGCTGGGGCCTCCGTGCTTGGCCTGGCTGTTTAAACTTTGTTTCCGAGTCGGGCTCCGACTCGGGCCTTCTTGTCCTTGAATTTTTTGTGCTCGCGCGGGCAGGTAGTAGTCATTTTCATCTTTTGCCCTTGGGCATTTGCCGTTCCAACTATTTTGGGTCCAGTCTCCGAGTTGCGTTGCGACTCGAGCTTCAATTGACCTTCAAGCTCTTTCCCGCCTGCATGGGCGGAGGATGATGGCCCTTTGCTCTGGGTTGAAGTGACCTCGCGGGCGCGTGGCCTAGAGATTTAATCGGCCGACGATGGTATCATTTGAGCCGCGCCCTTAGGCATATTGCAGTTCAACTATTTTTGGGTCCAGTCTCCGAGTCGCGTCGTGATTCGAGCTGTAATCGACCCTTAAGTTTCCATGATTCTCTGGCCGGAGATAGTGGCATTTATGCCTTGCCCTTAGGCATATTGCAATTTTCGAGTCCAGTCTCCGAGTCGCGTTGAGATTCGAGCTGTAATCGACCCTTGTGTTTCTGGCCAGCGATAGTGGCACTTATGCCGTGCCCTTAGGCATATTTCAATCTTTCGGGTCCAGTCTCCGAGTCGCGTTGCGACTCGAGCTGTAATTGACCCTCAAATTTCATTGAGTTTCCGGCCGACGACAGTGGCACTTATGCCGTGCCCTTAGGCATATTGCAATTTTTTGGGTCCAGTCTCCGAGTCGCATTGCGATTCGAGCTATAATCGACCCCCAAATTTCATTGAGTTTCCGGCCGGCGACAGTGGCACCTATGCCGTTTGGTCGTTGAGACCTTTTAATATGTGGCCTAGAGGCTTGCATAGTTAACTATTTTGGATCCGGTCTCTGAATCGGGTTACGATTCGAGCTCATTTTAATCCTCAAGTTGTCAATTTTCAAGCTGGCGACAATGGCTCTTACGTTGTTTGGTCGTAGAAACCTTTCAATATGAGGCCCGTAGGCTTGCTTAGCTGGCGACAATGGCTCTTACGTTGTTTTTGCCCGTGGGCTTTTTTGTAGGTTTTGTTTCCGCTCGTTAAGGTCTTTTGGAGTATTTTTTCCTGACCCGTAGTCGGTTCTAGAAGACCTTGATTTCAAGTCGTTATCGGCGATGTTTTGAGCACCTCGTAAGGTTCATATCTCGTAGGTCGAGTAGATCGACACTCTTGCGATTTGGAGCCGACGTGGTCGGAGCTCATTTTTTTTTTGCCTGTTGAGGGAATCCTGTTTTAACCGGTTCTTTCCGAATTATATTCGGAGTAGTGGCCTGCAATTTTTAGCGACAGTGGGCGTCCCCGAGTCACGTTATTTTGGCTGTATCGGCCATTTTGACCGTAGTCATATGCGTTTGGCCGTAGCCATTTTTGATCTCAAGTGACAGTTTAGGCGTCTACGTCGAGTGTATGCCCTTTAGGGATTCTAACAAATGCAACGTATAGCCTAAATTGCGGGATTTTCATGCCTGTTGAGGTCTTATAGTTTGTCATGCCTATTGAGGTCTTACAGTTTGTAATGCCTATTGAGGTCTTACAGTTTGTAGAATAGATCTGGTTATGCCGAGGCTGCCCGCTAGGGGTCTTACAGTTTCGGGTTTTCCAGTCGTATGGAGATTAACGGCAGTCTCCGAGTCATCGAGTTTGTTTAAGCCTGAAGATCGCTTCTCGTGATCTCGGAGTTACCTTATAGGGGCTTGATGAGCCCGGAGTTCCGACCCTGGGGTTGCGCGGGTGTCCAATTGTCGTTGCTAAGTCTCCGAGTACCTCGGGACGCATTCGATGGAGAAGCATTTACTACGAGTATGTTGAAATCGCCTTTTCTGAAATACGAAATGCCGAAAAGGTATTCTTTATTGCTTGGCATAAATATATGCTGTAAATAAATATCGTCCCGTTGCTGCGAGCTCAGCCCGCATGGGTGCGGCTGCTCTGATTATTTGATCTGTTTACATGATTCCATTTTGGAACTTAGCCTGCCATTTATTGGCCTTTCCGAGGGGATGGTGTCCTTAAGAGGAGGTCATCGCACGTCGTCTGACTGTAAAAGAAAGAACTACGATCTCGTCGGATCCCTCTCTTGGGGGTATGCTGCTCCGCTAATAATCTTGCTTGCGTGACCTTCTTTAGGTTGGAATCCCGATTGAGGAAAGAGAGCTCAGCGTGTCCCGCAGAGGCCTCGGATCTCCGAGTGGAGTTCAAAACTTTTGAATGCCTCGGATGACTGCCTGCATACAGGTTAGTAAAAAGAAAAGAAACGACAAAGGAGCGGAGTAGTTCTTCCTTACTGCAGGATGCGTAGGCGACGTTTCGAGGCGCGAGCCCTGATGCAGCCTTCTGCTATGTTCGACCAGGCTTGGCCGAAGATGTGTTTCTGCTTACCCTTTGATCCCTTCGAGGGCGGAGGCATCGATGCCGGTGATGTATCATATGGTAAGGGATTTCCTCTCGTCGCGTGTAGCTCCTTGTCGAATACTTTAGTCCTACATTTGTCGTGGGGTTTCACCCCTTTGGCGGAGCGGGGTCGAAGTCTCCTCTGGGCGGTGTGCCCGTTGTCATCTGAATAAAATGTCCGCGCTTTGCGGGCTCGGCGTTCCAGCCCGAGCTCAGGCGGGCTGTATAGAGGGAGCGGCCTCCTTGATTGTTGTGGCGATCGGCGTTTGGAATCCATCAAAGATTGGAGGCGTGGGAGTGATTTGGTTCGTTAGTCCGAACTGCCCTATTGGCTTTGGCCTGACACCGTCGGTATAGTTGGTCGAACCACATGTACATATGAATACATGCTTTATTTGAAATAGGTTAAATGTGGGAGGGGTTACCAATGCGTCAATACGAGGCCGAGGGGAAGGCTCGGCGTCCCTTTCCTTGGATGCAAGGGTGTCTTTTGGGAGTATTCCCTGGACCCGTCTTTTCCCGGCGATGATCACTTTCACTCTACACTTTATGGATCTTTGAAGGGTTCCGCCGCCCCATTACTATCGTGGCAATACGCCGTGGCTTGTCAGCTTTGTTTTTCCCGATATCCCTCCTCCCTTGGAGCTGGATTCGAGTCTGAACGCTCGATGATACTTGGTGGGGACCTCTACTGAATAGCATAGTTGTCGTTTTTTGAGGCAGTGACCCCACGCGCCCCGTGGTTCCCGCGTCTGGCCATGGTTCTCTTGAAGGGATTTTGGTCGAATAGGACTGAGCCTCCTGGCGTTCCTGGTTTTGCTTATAGTGATCACGATGCTTGGTATAGCAATGCTGAAATCGTACTCGGCCGGGCGGGGTTTCCCTGCCAGCTGTGCCTTGTTGAATCTAGTTCCATTGGAGGTTCCTCGAGGGTGCTGTCCTCGGGCTATTTCCCTATTGTTGTGAGGTGGTTTGCATCTCGAGTCATTCCTTCCATTCGCAGCGCAAGGATGATACCTCCATCCGTTCGGCATCAGCTTCTTTGTCGGGAGTCTGCTTAGATATACCGAACCCGGGAAGGTTTCCGGACGGTTGTCTACAGCCCCGATTCGGGGCTGGTGCCGGGTGTGGGCATCCAACCAGGACTCGGCAGGGTATCTGATCAGGCTTTTCTTGAAATGTCCTTGGGTCGTTGGGCATGCTTCGTTTAGGCTTCGAGCGAAGGCCTGTGTTGCCTAGTCATTTGAAATCGGGAGCGATCTCATTCATCCTATCAGGGAATGGGGTGCAGCTTCCCGCGGCATTTCATTTCTTCTTTGTTCGGCCTTAGGTGTGTCAGGCCCTCTCGGTACTGCTTCGATGGCACCGGCGCGTGCTTCCGCAGAGGACCACGCTGGCATGGTAAGCGAGTCCGTGAGGTCAGGTGCCAGGCAGTGGCGCTGCGTCATGGTTTCATTCGAGAGAGTTTCTTCGAATTTCCTCAACGAGACGGGCTCGAACTCATCATCTTGGAGGTTGCTGCCTCTGAATGAGCATGCGTAAGTGATGGTGCGCCCGTAGGGATTCGAGGTCCTGTCACACATAGGGAGTTTCGGCATCCGGATTTCTGTGAAGCGAGTTTCGGGACCGTTTCCTCGGGAGACGGTTGCTGTAAGGGCTTCCACGAACCTGATTCGATCCTTTCAAAGAGATTCCCAAGCATCCTCGCTGCATCCGTCGTTAGTTGATCTCTCGGGTACTAGCTCGACGTAAGGAGATATTTCCGGCACTACTGCATTGGGAGTCTCCGGGCGACTTTGCAGCCGAGCGATAGCCAACTATCGTGCCTGCAACATTTCAAAAATAACATGAAGACCAACATCCTGTTCTACCCGGGCCGGGGTTTTTTGGGCTTCCTGTTGGTCAACACGCTGTATGCTATCATTGGTGCGCGAGGCTTCGTTGACCTATTGTGCGCCTTGGAAGCCCGCGTCCGCTTGAACCGATCCAGATGGGTTATCGGGGTCCTGCGGTATCGCGCCAACCGTTGGAGTAGCCATACTGTTTTCTCTGTGATTTTCGGGGTAGTCGTTCTCGATTTTGCTTACCAAGCAGGACATTAACCTGAAATCAAAAGATCTTGGGCAAGAAAAAGTGTGAAAGATAACGTGCATTCGTGTGACGAAACTAGCAAGAAAAAAATCACTATTATTTTTAGCCCCACGGTGGGCGCCAAACTATTTACCATGAAAATGGTAACAACAATTAAACTTGTAAATGGGATTCTAAAAATACGTGATCTATTCTCAAGCTAGTTGTTAAAGCAGTTAATGGTAAGGACGCAAAATATAATGGTGAAATGTGAGCTAAAACGAGACAGTAATCAAACCGAAAGGGCCTGTTGCCCGTATGCAAGGCCGGTCGATGGGGACCTCAGGGCCAAGGCTCAAATCGAGATCGAGCTATCGGGGCAATCGGGAATGGGATAACGGGCAGAGATACGATTAAGCAAGGCTCTATACTACCAATATTGGACAAAGTAGTGAAGAACAAATAAGAAAACGATAAACGCTAAGGCGACCTCGGGCCAGTGAGAATGAACAACTTAGAAGAAAAGAGAGAGAGAGAGAGATATTATTGCACTTGTGGAGAAATGGAGCAACATTAGTGCTTACAACGTGGGGCGAGTCCCCTTTATATAGGAGGGGAGACTCGGCTACAAGTATGTGGAAATTAATCACAGAGTACAGTGATGGGATGGCTTGACATGATGCATCAGCATAGGCTCTGGATAGGCCGGGCCTGTCAAACGTAGCCATGTGCCTAGGGGGCTCCCCCCCTCTGACCTGGCTTTGTTCTTTGTTTCCTCCTAGTCGGGTATCGACGAGCCCCGAGGTCGAGAACCCGATTGTGGCCTCCCGCCCTCGGGATCCCGGGGCATGCTTCCGAAATGTCTTGATAGCGAGAAATCAAGTCTTCTGCCGCATACACGTTCCTCGATTTTTCGAGTTTTACGGCCATAAAACTTGAATTCCGCGAGATTCCCATATTTTCGTGCGCTAACCCACGCCTTCTGCTGTGGGACCGGGCCCCTGGACTCGGATCGCCTAAACATTTTTCGGGACATAAAATACGACCTATTAACCATAGTCACCGCCCCTCGAGGACCGTTCCTCCTTTTTTTGCACTTTACGGCCATAAAAGTTGAATTCCGCGCGATTCCCTTTTATTCGTGTGCTATGGTCCACAGCGGGGCCCCGAACCCGGATCACTTGAAATTTTTCTTGGACATAGTATACGATATTAGGAACAAGAGTAACCATCCTGCCAAGACTGTTCCTCATTTTTTGGCATTTTATGGCCATAAAACGTGAATTCCGCCCGATTCCAATATTTTCATGTGTTATAGCCCACGCCTTCCACCGTGGCCCCAGGCCCCTAAACTCGGATCGTCTTAAATTTTTTCGGGACATCAACTATGACCTAATTAACCATAGTCACCGCCGCGCCATGACCGTTCCTAATTTTTTGGCATTTTATGGCCATAAAACTTGAACTCCGCCCGATTCCAATATTTTCGTGTGCTATAGCCTACGCCTTCCACCGTGGCCCCGGGCCCCTAAAATCGGATCACCTTAAATATTTTTGGGACATCAACTATGACCTAATTAACCATAGGCACCGCCACGCCATGACCCTCCTCCTTTTTTGCATTTTACGGCCATAAAATTTGAATTCTGCCTGATTCCCATATTTTCGTGTGCTATAGCCCACGCGTTCCGCCGTGTCACCGGGCCCCCGGACCCGGATCGCCTAAAAATTTCCTGGACATCAAGTACTACCTAAGGAACAATAATCACCGACCCACCATGACTATTCCTCGTGTTTTGGCATTATACGGCCATAAAATTTGAATTTCGCTCGATTCCCTCATTTTCGTGTGCTATAGCCCACTCCTTCCGCCGTGGTCCCGTCCTCGGATCACCTAAAATTATACCGGGAAATCAAAAATGAGATAAATAACCATAGTCACCGCCCCGCCATGACCGTTTCTCAATATTTTGCGTTTTATGGCCATAAAACTTGAATTCAACCTGATTCCCATATTTTCATGTGCTATAGCACACGCCTTCCGCTGTGGGACCGGTCCTCTAGACTTGGATCGCCTAAACATTTGTTGGGACATAAAATACGACCTAATTAACCATAGCCACCGCCCCTCCAAGACTGTTCCTCCTTTTTCGCATTTTACGCCCATAAAACATTAATTCCGCCTGATTCCCTTATTTTTGTGTGCTATGGCCCACACCTTACGCCGTGGGCCCGGGACCCCGGACCCGGAACGCTTGAAATTTTTCCTGGACATAGTATATGACCTTAAGAACCAGAGTCACCACCCTTCCATGACTGTTTCTCGATTTTTCGCGTTTTATGGCGATAAAACTTGAATTCCGCCCGATTCCCATATTTTTGTGTGCTATAGCCCACGCCTTCCGCCGTGGGCCAGAGCCCCCGGACATGAATCGCCTAAAATCTTTCCGAGACATCAAATAAGTCATAAGGAACCATAGTCACCACCCCTCCATGACCGTTCTTCGTTTTATTGCATTTTATGCCATAAAACTTGAATTCCGCCCAATACCAATATTTTCGTATGCTATTTCCCACGCCTTCCACCGTGCATTCAGGCCCCTGCACCCGGATCGCCTAAAATTTTTTAGGGGCGTAGAATACGACATAATCACCGACCCTCCATGTCCGTTCCTCATTTTTTGGCGTATTATGCCCATAAAACTTGAATTTCCCGCGATTCCCATATTTTCGCATGCTATAGCCCACGCGTTTCGCTGTGGGCCCGGCCACCGGACCTGGATCGCCTAATGTTATAACGGGTATTCAAAAAAGACCTAAGGAACCATAGTCACTGCCCCACCATGACCGTTCCTTATTTTTTGGCGTTGTACAGCCATAAAACTTGAATTCCACCTGATTCCCACATTCTCGTGTGCTATAGCCCACGCCTTCCGCCGTGGGCCTGGGTACCTGGACCCTGATCGCCTAAAATTATATTGAGACATTACAAATGAGCTAAATAACCATAGTCAACTTCCCCGCCATTACCTTTCCACGTTTTATTGCACTAGACTGCCATAAAACTTGAATTCTGCCCGATTCCCCTATTTTCATATCTAAAGCCCATGCCTTCCGCCATGGGCCCGGGCCCCCGGAATATCAAGAATTAGCTAAAAAACCATAGTCACTGCCTCGCAACAACCGTTCCTCGATTTTTTGCATTTTACAGACATAAAAACTTTAATTCCGCCTAATTCCCATATTTTCGTGTGCTATAGCCCATGCCTTCCGCCGTAGGACCGAGCCCCTAGACTCGTTCGTCTAAAAAAAATTTAGGATATCAAGTACGACCTAATTAACCATAGTCACCACCTCGCCATAAACGTTCCTCTCTTTTTTGAATTTTACAGACATAAAACTTGAATTCCGCCCGATTCCCTTCTTTTCGTGTTCTATAGCCCCCGCCTTCCGCCGTAGGCCCGGGCCTCCGAATCCGGATCTCCTAAAATTTTTCCTAGAAATCAAATACGACCTTAGGAACCATAGTCACTGCCCGCCATGACTGTTCCTCATATTTTGGCATTTGATGGCCATAAAACATGAATTTTGTCTGATTCCCATATTTTCGTGTGATATAGCCCACACATTCCGCCGTGTGCCTGGGCCCTCGGACCCGGATCACCTAAAAATTTTCCTGGACATCAAATACTACCTAAGGAAAAATAATCACCAACCCACCATGACCGTTCCTCGTGTTTTGGCATTTTACGGCCATAAAACTTGGATTTCGCCCGATTCCCATATTTTAGTGTACTATAACACACGCCTTGCGCCGTGGGACCGGTCCAGAAAAAGGATCGCCTAAAACTATACCGGAAAATAAAAACTGAAATAAATAACCATAGTCACCGCCCCTCCATGACCGTTCCTCGATTTTTCGAGTTTTATGGCCATAAAACTTGAATTCCGCCCGATTCCCATATTATCGTGTGCTATAGCCCACACGTTCCGCTATGGGACCAGGCCCCTGGACTTGGATCGCCTAAACATTATTCCGGACATAAATATGACCTAATTAACCTTAGTCACCGCCCCTCCTGGATTGTTCCTCCTTTTTGCGTTTTTCGGCCATAAAACATGAATTCCGCCCGAATCCCTTATTTTTGTGTGCAATGGCCCACGCCTTAAGTCGTGGGCCCGGGCCCCCGGACCCGGATCGCTTGAAATTTTTCCTGGACATAGTATATGACCTTAGGAACCAGAGTCACAACCCTACCAAGACCGTTCCTCATTTTTCCGCCGTGGGCCCGGGCCCCCGGAATATCAAAAATGAGCTGAAGAACCACAGTCACTGCCTCGCCACGTCCGTTCCTCGAGTTTTTGCATTTTATGGACATAAAACTTTAATTCCACCCGATTCCCATAACTTCGTGTGCTATAGCCCACGCCTTCCGACGTAGGATCGGGCCCCTGGACTCGGATCGCCTAAAAAATTTTCAGGTCATCAAATACGACCTAATTAACCATAGTCACCACCCCGCCATGACCGTTCCTCTCTTTTTTGCATTCTACAGACATAAAACTTGAATTCCGCCCGATTCCCTTATTTTCGTGTTCTATAGCACACGCCTTCCGCCATAGGCCCGGACCTCAGGACCCGGATCTCCTAAAATTTTTCCTGGAAAACAAATGGAACCTTAGGAACCACAGACACTACCCCGCCATGACCGTTCCTCATTTTTTTGCATTTGATGGCCATAAAACTTGAATTCCGCCCGATTCCAATATTTTCGTGTGATATCGCCCACGCCTTCCACCATCGCCCCAGGCCCCTAAACTTGGATCGCATTAAATTTTGTTGGGACATTAACTATCACCTAATTAACCGTAGTCACCGCCATGCCATGACCGCTCCTCGTTTTTTGCATTTTATGGCCATAAAACTTGAATTCCGCCCGATTCCCATATTTTCGGGTGCTATAGCCCACGCCTTCCGCCGTGGACCCGGGTCCCCGGACCCGGATCGCCTAAAATTATACCAAGACATTACAAATGAGTGAAATAACCATAGTCAACTGCCCTTCCATGACCATTCCTCATTTTATTGCATTGTACGGCCATAAAACTTGAATTCCGCCCGATTCCCCTATTTTCTTATGCTAAATCCCACGCCTTCCGCCGTGGGCCCGGGCCCCCAGAATATCAAAAATGATTTAAAGAACCATAGTCACTGCCTCTCCACGACCGTTCCTCTATTTTTTACATTTTACGGACATAAAACTTTAATTTCGCCCGATTCCCATATTTGGCCCCTGGACTCGGATCGCCAAAAAAAATTTTGGGACATCAAATAAAACCTAATTAACCATAGTCACCACCCCGCCATGACCGTTCCTATCTTTTTGCATTTTACAAACATAAAATTTGAATTCCGCCCGACTCCATTATTTTCGTGTCCTATAACCCACGCCTTCCGCCGTGGGCCCTGGCCTCCAGACCCGGACCTCTTTTAATTTCCCTGGAAATCAAATACGACCAAGAAACCATAGTCATTGCCCCGCCATGACCGTTCTTCATTTTTCAGCATTTGATGGCCATAAAACTTGAATTCCGCCCGATTCCAATATTTTTGTGTGCTATAGCCCACGCCTTCTTCCGTGGCCCCAAGACCCTAAACTCGGATCGCCTTAAATTTTATTGGGACATCAACTATAATCTAATTAACCGTAGTTACTGCCATGCCATGACCGCTCCTCCTTTTTTGCATTTTACGGCCATAAAACTTGAATTCTGCCCGATTCCCATATTTACGTATGCTATGGCCCACCCCTTCCGTCGTGGGCCCGGGTCTCCGGACCCGGATCGCCTAAAATTATACCGAGACATTACAAATAAGCGGAATAACCATAGTCAAATGTCCTTCCATGACCATTCCTCGTTCTATTGCATTGTACGGCTATAAAACTTGAATTCCGCCCGATTTCCCTATTTCTTATGCTAAAGCCCACGCCTTCCGTCGTGGGCCTGAGCCCCCGGAATATCAAAAATGATCTAAAGAACCATAGTCACCGCATTGCCACAACCTTTTCTCAATTTTTTACATTTTACGTACATAAAATTTTAAATCCGCCCGATTCCCATATTTTCGTGTACTATAGCCCACGCCTTCCGCCGTGGCACTGGGCCCCTGGACTCGGATCGCAAAAAAATTTTGGGACATCAAATACTACCTTATTAACCATAGTCACCACCCCGCCATAACTGTTCCTCTCCTTTTTCATTTAACAGTCATAAAACTTGAATTCCGCCCGATTCCCTTATTTTCGTGTGCTATAGCCAAAGCTTTCCACAGTGAGCCCGGGCCTCCGGACCCGGATCTCCTGAAATTTTTCCTGGAAATCAAATACAACCCTAGGAAGCATAGTCATTGTCCCGCCATGACCGTTCCTCATTATTTGGCATTTGATGGCCATAAAACTTGAATGCCGCCCGATTCCAATATTTTTGTGTGCTATAGCCCACGCCTTCCACCGTGGCCCCAGGCCCCTAAACTCGAATCGCCTTAAACTTTTTTGGGACCAAAACTATCACATGATTAACCGTAGTCATTGCCACGCCATGACCGCTCCTCTTTTTTTTTGCATTTTACGGCCATAAAACTTAAATTTCGCCCGATTCCTATATTTTCGTGTGATATAGACCATAAATTCCGCCGTGTGCCCGGGCCCCCGGACCCGGATCGCCTAATATTTTTTCTGGACATCATATACTACCTAAGGAAATATAATCACCGATCCACCATGAACGTTCCTCGTGTTTTGGCATTTTACGGCCATAAAACTTGAATTTCACCCGATTCCCATATTTTCGTGTGTTATAGCCCACGCCTTCTGCCGTGGGCCCGACCCCCGAACCCGGGTCGCCTAAGATTATACCGGGAAATAAAAAATGAGATAAATAACCATAGTAACCGCCCCGCCATGACCGTTCCTCGATTTTTCACGTTTTATGGCCATAAAACTTGAATTCCACCCGATTCCCATATTTTCGTGTGATATAGCCCACGCCTTCCACTGTGGGATCGGCCCCAAGAATTGGATCGCCTAAACATTTTCTGGGAGATAAAATACGACCTTATTAACCGTAGTCACCGCCCCTCCAGGGCTGTTCCTTTTTTTTGCATTTTACGGCCATAAAACATGAATTACGCCCGATTCCCTTATTTTTGTGTGCTATGGCCCACGCCTTCCGCCGTGGGCCCGGGCCCCCGCACCCGGATCGCTTGATATTTTTCCAGGACATAGCATACGACCTTAGGAACCAGAGTCACCACCCTGCCAAGACTGTTCCTCATTGTTTTCCATTTTACAGATATAAACTTGAATTCTGCCCGATTCCCATATTTTCGGGTGCTATAGACCACGCGTTCCGCCGTAGGCCCGAGCCCCTGGACTCGAATCGCCTAAAATCTTTCCGGGACATCAAATACGACCTAAGGAACCATAGTAACCAACTCGCCATGACCGTTCTTCGTTTGATTGCATTTTATGGCCATAAAACTTGAATTCTGCACAATACCCCTATTTTCGTATGCTATTGCCCACGCCTTCCGCCGTGAGCTCAGGCCCCTGCACCTCGATCACCTAATATTATTTAGGGACATTAAATACGACCTAAGGAACCATAGTCACAAACCTGCCATGACAGTTCCTCATTTTTTGGCGTTTTACGGCCATAAAACATGAATTTCCCCCGATTCCCATATTTTCGTGTGCGATAGCCCACGCGTTCCGCTGTGGGCCCGGCCCACTGACCTCGATCGCCTAAAATTATATCGGGTATTAAAAAACAACCTAAGAAACTATAGCCACTGGACCACCATGACTGTTCCTGATTTTTTGGCAATGTACAACCATTAAACTTTTATTCCACTCGATTCCCATATTTTCGTGTGCTATAGCCCACGCCTTCCGTCGTGGGCCCGGTTCCCCGGACTCGAATCGCCTAAAATTATACCGAGACATTATAAATGAGCTAAATAACCATATTCAACTTCCCTGCCATGACCATTCCTCATTTTATTGCATTGTACGACCATAAAACTTGAATTCCGCCTGATTTCCTATTTTCGTATGCTAAAGCCCACGCCTTCCACTGTGGGCCCAGGCCCCTGGAATATAAAAAATGAGATAAAGAAACATAGTCACTGCCTCGCCACAACCGTTCCTCGATTCTTTACATTTTACGGACATAAAACTTTAATTCCGCCTGATTCCCATATTTTCGTGTGCTATAGCCCACGCCTTACGCCGTGGGACCGGGCCCCTGGACTCGGATCGCCTAAAAAATATTTTGGACGTCAAATATGGCCTAATTAACCATATTCACCACCCGCCACGACCGTTCATCTCTTTTTGCATTCTACGGACAAAAAACTTGAATTCCGCCCGATTCCCTTATTTGTGTGTGTTGTAGCCCACGCCTTCTGCCGTGGGTCCGGGCCTCTAGACCTGGATATCCTAAAAATTTTCCTGGAAATCAAATACGACCTTAGGAACCATAGTCACTGCCTCGCCATGAATGTTCCTCATTTTTTGGAATATGATGGCCATAAACTTGAATTCCGCCCGATTCCAATTTTTTCGTGTGCTATAGCCCATGCCTTCCACTGTGGCCCCAGACCCCTAAACTCGGATCGCCTTAAATTTTATTGGGACATCAACTATCACCTGATTAACCGTAGTCACCGCCACGCCATGACCGCTCCTCTTTTTTATGCATCTTACGGCCATAAAGATTGAATTCTGCTCGATTCCCATATTTTTGTGTGCTATAGCCAACGCGTTCCGCCGTGTGCCCGGGGCCTCGGACCCGGATCACCTAAATTTTTTCCTGGACATCAAGTACCACCAAAGGAACTATAATCATATATCCACCATGACCGTTCCTCGTGTTTTGGCATTTTACGGCCATAAAACTTGAATTTGATCTGATTCCTATATTTTCGTGTTCTATAGCCCACGCCTTCCGCCATGGGCCTGGCCCCGGACCCGGATCGCCTAAAATTATACCGGGAAATAAAAAATGAGATAAATAATCATATCGCCGCCCCGCCATGACAGTTCCTCGATTTTTCACGTTTTATGGCCATTAAATATGAATTTCGCCCGATTCCCATATTTTTGTGTGTACAGCCCACGCCTTCCGCTGTGGGACCGGGCCCCTAGACTTGGATCGCCTAAACAATTTTCGAGACATAACATACTACCTAATTAACCATAGTCACCGCCCTTCCAAGACTGTTCCTCTTTTTTTGTATTTTACGATCATAAAACATGAATTCCACCCAATACCCTTATTTTTGTGTGTCGCCTTCCGTCGTGGGCCCGGGACCCCAGACTCGGATCGCTTGAAATTTTTCCTAGGCATAGTATATGACCTTAGAAACCGGAGTCACCACCCTGCCAAGACTGTTCCTCATTTTTTGGCGTTGTACGGCCATAAAACTTGAATTTTTCCTGATTCCCATATTTTTGAGTGCTATAGACCACGCCTTCCGCCGTGGGCCCGAGCCCCCGGACTCGGATCGCCTAAGATCTTTCCGGAACATCAAATACGACCTAAAGAGCCATACTCACCACCCCGCCATGATCGTTCTTCGTTTTATTGCATTTTATGGTCATAAAACTTGAATTCCGTCCGATACCCCTATTTTCGTATGCTATTGCCCACGCCCTCCGCCGTGAGCTCAAGCCCCTGCACCCGGATCGCCTAATATTTTTGGGGACATCAAATACGACCTAAGAAACCATAATTACCGACCTTCCATGACCGTTCCTCATTTTTCGAATTTCCCCCGATTCCCATATTTTCGTGTACTATCGCCCACGCGTTCCGCTGTGGACCCTGCCCCCGACCTGGATCGCCTAAAATTAAACCGGGAAATGAAAAACGACCTAAGGAACCATAGTCACTACTCCACCATAACCGTTCCTCATTTTTTGGCATTGTACGGCTATAAAACTTGACCGATTCCCATATTTTCGTGTTTCCGGGACCCGGATCGCCTAAAATTATACCGGGATATTACAAATGAGCTAAATAACCATAGTCAACTGCCCCGCCATGACCTTTCCTCATATTTATGTATTGTACGGCCATAAAATTTAAATTCCGCCCGATTCTCACATTTTCGTATGCTAATGCCCATGCCTTCCGCCGTGGGCCCAGGCCCCCGGAGTATCAAAAATGAGCTAAAGAAACATAGTCACCGCCTCGCCACAACCGTTCCTCGATTTTTTGCATTTTACGGACATAAAACTTTAATTCCGCACGATTCCCGTATTTTCGTGTGCTATAGCCCACGCCTTCCGCCGTGGGACCCGGCCCCTAGAATCGGATCGCCAAAAATTTTTTTGGGACATTAAATACTACCTAATTAACCATAGTCACCACCCCTCCATGAACGTTCCTCTCTTTTTTCATTTTACAGACATAAAACTTGAATTCCGCCCAATTCTCTTATTTCCGTGTTCTATAGCCCACGCTTTTCGCCGTGGGCCCGGGCCTCCGGACCCGGATCTCCTAAAATTTTTCCTGGAAATCAAATACAACCTTAGGAACCATAGTCACTGTCCCGCCATGACCGTTCCTCAGTTTTTGGCATTTGATGGCAATAAAACTTGAATTCCGCCCGATTCTAATATTTTTGTGTGCTATAGCCCACGCCTTCAACCGTGGCCCCAAGCCCCTAAACTCGGATCCTTATATTTTTTTGGGACATCAACTATTACCTAACTAACCGTAGTCAGCGCCACGCCATGACCACTCCTCTTTTTTTTGCATTTTACGGCCATAGAACTTGAATTCCGCCTGATTCCTATATTTTCGTGTGCTATAGCCCATGCATTCCGCCGTGTGCCCGGGCCCCCGGACCCGGTTCACCAAAATTTTCCCTGGACATCAAATACTACCTAAGTAACAATAATCACAGACCCACCATGACCGCTCCTCGTGTTTTGGCTTTTTACGGCCATAAAACTTGAATTTCGCCCGATTCCCACATTGTCATGTGCTATAGCCCACACCTTCTACCGGTAAAGAAAAAATGAGATAAATAACCATAGTCACCGCCCCGCCATGACCGTTCCTCGATATTTCACATTTAATGGACATAAAACTTGAATTCCGCTCGATTCTCATATTTTCGTGTGCTATAGCCCACGCCTTCCGCTGTGGGACCGGGCCCCTGGACCTGGTTCACCTAAACAATTTTCGGGACATAAAATACAACCTAATTAACCATAGTCACCGCCCTTGCAGGACTGTTCCTCTTTTTTTGCATTTTACGGCCATAAAACATGAATTCCGCCCGATTCCCTTATTTTTCTGTGCTATGGCCCACACCTTCCGCCGTGGGCCCGGGCCCCAGCACCCGGATCGCTTGATATTTTTCCTGGACATAGTATACGACCTTAGGAACCAAATTCACCACCCTGCCAAGATTGTTCTTCATTTGTTTGCGTTGTACGGCCATAAAACTTGAATTCTGCCCGATTCCCATATTTTCGAGTGCTATAGACCACGCCTTCGCCGTGGGCCCGAGCCTCCGGACTCGGATCGCCTAACATCTTTCTGGGACAACAAATACGACCTAATGAATCATAGTCACCACCCCTCCATGACCGTTCTTTGTTTTATTACATTTTATGGCCATAAAACTTGAATTCCGCCCGATACCTCTATTTACGTATGCTATTGCCCACGCCTTCCGCCGTGAGCTCAGGACCCTGCCCCGGATCACCTAAAAATTTTCGGGACATAAAATACGACCTAAGGAACCTTAATCACCGACCATCCATGACTGTTCATCGTTTTTGCTGTTTTACGGCCAAAAAACTTGAATTTCCCCCGATTCCCATATTTTCGTGTCCTATAGCCCACGCTTCCCGCTGTGGGCCCGGCCCATGGACCTGGATCACCTAAAATTATACTGGGTAATCAAAAACGACTTAAGGAACCATTGTCACTGCCCCACCATGAACGTTTCTCATTTTTTGGCGTTGTACGGGCATAAAACTTGAATTCCGCCCGATTCCAATATTTTCGTATGCAATAGCCCACGCTTTCCGCCGTGGGCCCGAGTAGCCCGACCTGGATTGCCTAAAATTATACTTTGACATTACAAATGAGCTAAATAACCATAGTCAACTGCCCCGCCATGACCTTTCCTCGTTGTATTGCATTGTACGGCCATAAAACTTGAATTCCGTCCGATTCCCCTATTTTTGTATGCCATAGCCCACTCCTTCCGCGTTGGCCCGGGCCCCCGGAATATAAAAAATGATCTAAAGAACCATATTTACCTCCTCGCCACGATTTTTCCTCGATTTTTTACATTTTACGGACATAAAACTTTAATTCCGCCCAATTCCCATATTTTCGTGTGCTATAGCCCACGCCTTCCGCCGTGGGTCTGGGTACCCGGACTCGGATCGCCTAAAATTTTTCCAGAACATTAAATATGCCCTAAGGAACCGTAGTCACTGCCCAACCATGACCGAATTCCAATTTTTGGCGTTTTACGGGTATAAAACTGGAATTCCGCCCGATTCCCATATTTTCGTGTGCTATTGCCCACGCCTTCCGCCGTGGGCCGGGGCCCTCAGACCTGTATCGCCTAAAAAAATTTTGGAACATCAAATACTCCCTAAGGAACCGTAGTCACCGCCCCACCACGACCAAATTACATTTTTGGCGTTTTATGGAAATAAAACTGGAATTTCGCCCGATTCCCATATTTTCGTGTGCAATAGCCCATGCTTTACGTCGTGGGCCCGGGCCCCCGGACACGGATCGCCTAAAATTTTTCCGGAACATCAAATACGCCGTAAAGAACCGTTGTCACCGTGCCACCATGACCGAATTACATTTTTTGGTGTTTTACGCCCATAAAAATGGAATTCCGCTCGATTCCCACATTTTCGTGTGCTATAGCCCACACCTTCTGCCGTGGGCCCCGGCCCCCTGACCCAGATCGCCTAAAATTTTTCCGGGACATCAAATACGCCCTAAGGAACCGTAGTCACAGCTCCACCTTGACCAAATTACATTTTTTGGCATTTTACGGCCATAAAACTAGAATTCGGCCCGATTCCCATATTTTTGTGTGCTATAGCCCACGCCTTCCGCCGTCGGCCCGAGCCTCCGGACTCGGATCCCCTAAGATTTTTCCAAGACATCAAATACACCCTAAGGAATTATAGTCACTGCCCCACCATGACCGAATTACATTTTTTTGCGTTTTACGGCCATAAAACTGGAATTTCGCCCGATTCCCATATTTTCGTGTGTTATAGCCCACGCCTTCCGCCGTGGGCCCGGGCCCCGGACCCGGATCGCCATAATTTTTCCGAAACATCAAATACGCCCTAAGGAACCGTAGTCACCGCCCCACCATGACCGAATTACATTTGTTGGCAATTTACGGCCATAAAACTGGACTTCCGCCCGATTCCCATATTTTCGTGTGCTATAGCCCACGTCTTCCGCCGTGGGCTCGGGCCCCCGGACCCAGATCGCCTAAAATTTTTCCGGGACATCAAATACACCCTAAGGAACTGTAGTCACCGCCCCACCAAGACCGAAATTTATTTTTTGGCATTTTACGGCCATAAAACTGGAATTCCGCCCGATTCCCATATTTTCGTGTGCTATAGCCCACGCCTTCCGCCGTGGGAACGGGCCCCCGGACCCGGATCGCCTAAAATTTTTCTGAAACATCAAATATGCCCTAAGGAACCGTAGTCACTTCCCCACCACGACGGAATTATACTTTTTGGCATTTTACGGCCATATAACTGGAATTCCGCCCGATTCCCATATTTTCGTGTTATACCCCACGCCTTCCTCCGTGGGCCCGGGCCCCCAGACCCGGATCGCCTAAAATTTTTTCGGGACATCAAATTTGCCCTAAGAATCTGTAGTCACCGCCCCACCATGACTGAATTACATTTTTTGGCGTTTTACAGCCATAAAACTGGAATTCCGCCCGATTCCCATATTTTCGTGTGTCATAGCCCACGCCTTCCGTTGTGGGCCCAGGCCCCCGGTCCTGGATCGCCTAAAACTTTTACGGGACATCAAATACACCCTAAAGAACCGTAGTCATAACCCCACCATGATCGAATTACATTTTTGGCGTTTTACGGCCATAAAACTGGAATTCCGCCCGATACCCATATATCGTGTTCTATAGCCCACGCCTTCCGTCGTGGGCACGGGTCCCCGTACCCGGATCGCCTAAAATTTTACTAGAACATCAAATACGCCCTAAGGAACCATAGTAACCGCCCAACCATGACCGAATTATATTTTTTGGCATTTTACGGCCATAAAACTGGAATTCTGCCCGATTCCCATATTTTCGTGTGATATAGCCCACGCCTTCCGCTGTGGGCCCAGGCCCCCGGACCCGAATCGCCTATAATTTTTACGGGACATCAAATACACCCTTGGGAACCGTAGTCACAACCCCACCATGATCGAATTACATATTTTGCATTTTACGGCCATAAAACTGGAATTTCGCCCGATTCCCATATTTCATGTTCTATAGCCCACGCTTTCCGCCATGGACCCGGGCCCCCGGACCCGGATCGCCTAAAGTTTTTTCGGGACATCAAATACGCCCAAAGGAACCATAGTCATCGCCCCACCATGACTGAATTACATTTTTTGGTATTTTACGGCCATAAAACTGGAATTCCGCCCGATTTCCATATTTTCGTGTGCTATAGCCCGCGCCTTCCGCCGTGGGCACGGGCCCACGAACCCGGATCGCCATAATTTTTCCGAAACATCAAATACGCCCTAAGGAACCGTAGTCACTTCCCCACCATGACCGAATTACATTTTTTGGCATATTACGGCCATAAAACTGGACTTCCGCCCGATTCCCATATTTTCGTGTTCTATAGCCCAGCCTTCCGCCGTGGGCCCGGGCCCCCGGACTCGTATCGCCTAAAAATTTTCTTGGACATCAAATACGCCCTAAGGAACCATAGTTACCGCCCCACCATGACCGAATTACATTTTTTGGCATTTTACGGCCATAAAACTGGAATTCCGGCCGATTCCCATATTTTCGAGTGTTATAGACGTCTTCCGCTGTGGGCCAAGGCCCCCGGACCCGGATCGCCTAAAATTTTTCCGGGTCATAAAATACGCCCTAACCAAATATAGTCATCGCCCCACCATGACTAAATTACATTTTTGGCATTTTACGGCCATAAAACTGGAATTCTGCCCGATTTTCATATTTTCGTGTTCTATAGCCCGCGCCTTCCGCCGTGGGCACGGGCCCACGGACCCTGATCGCCTAATATTTTTCGGGGACATTAAATACGCCC
>NW_017671603.1:146264-196559 GCF_001879085.1 Nicotiana attenuata
GCCATAAAACTGAAAATCTGCGCGAGTCCCTAATTTTCGTGTGCTATAGCCCACGCCTTCCGCCGTGGGCCCGGGCCCCTGGACCCGGATCGCCTATTATATTTTCGGGACATCAAATACGCCCTAAGGAACCGTAGTTACCGCCCTACCATGACTGAACTACATTTTTTGGCATTTTACGGCCATAAAACTGGAATTCCGCCCAATTCCCATATTTTCGTGTGCTATAGCCCACGCCTTCCGCCGTGGGTCTGGGTACCCGGACTCGGATCGCCTAGAATTTTTCCAGAACATCAAATACGCCCTAAGGAACCGTAGTCACTGCCCCACCATGACCGAATTATATTTTTTGGAATTTTACGGGTATAAAACTGGAATTCCGCCTGATTACCATATTTTCTTGTGCTATAGCCCACGCCTTCCATCGTGGGCCTGGGCCCCCACACCCGGATCGCCTATTAATTTTCCGGGACATCAAATACGCCCTAAGGAACCGTAGTCACTGCCCCACCATGAACGAATTACATTTTTTGGCGTTCTACGGGCATAAAACTGGAATTCCGCCCGATTCCCATATTTTCGTGTGCTATTGCCCACGCTTTCCGCCATGGGCCGGGGCCCTCAGACCTGGATCGCCTAAAAAATTAATGGAACATCAAATACGCCCTAAGGAATAGTAGTCACTGCCCCACCGTGACCGAATTACTTTTTTGGCGTTTTATGGCAATAAAACTGGAATTCCGCCCGATTCCCATATTTTCTTGTGCAATAGCCCATGCCTTCCGCCGTGGGCCCGGTCCCCCGGACCCGGATCGCCTAAAATTTTTCCGGAACATCAAATAAGCCGTAAGGAACCGTAGTCACCGCGCCATCACGACCGAATTACATTTTTTGGCATTTTACGGCCATAAAATTGGAATTCCGCCCGATTCCCATATTTTCGTATGCTATAGCCCACACCTTCTGCCGTGGGCCCCGGCCCCCAGATCCGGATCGCCTAAAATTTTCCGGGACATCAAATACGCCTTAAGGAACCGTAGTCACAGCCCCGCCTTGACCGAATTACATTTTTTTGCGTTTTACGGTCATAAAACTGGAATTCGGCCTGATTCCCATAATTTCGTGTGCTATAGCCCACGCCTTCCGCCGTCGGCCCGAGCCCCCGGACTCGGATCCCCTAAGATTTTTCCAGGACATTAAATACTCCCTAAGGAACTATTGTCACCGCCCAACCATGACCGAATTACATTTTTTTGCGTTTTACGGCCATAAAACTGGAATTACGCTCGATTCCCATATTTTCGCATGCTATAGCCAACGTCTTCCGCCGTGGGCTCGGGCCCCCGGACCCGGATCGGCTAAAATTTTTCCGGGACATCAAATACACCCTCAGGAACTGTAGTCACCGCCCCACCATGACCGAATTATATTTTTTGGCATTTTACGGCCATAAAACTGGAATTCCGCCCGATTCCCATATTTTCGTGTGCTATAGCCCACGCCTTCCGCCGTGGGCCCGGGCCCCCGGACCCGGATCGGCTAAAATTTTTTCGGGACATCAAATACACCCTAAGGAACTGTAGTCATCGCCCACCATGACCGAATTACATTTTTTGGCATTTTACGGCCATAAAACTAGAATTCCGCCCGATTTCCATATTTTCGTGTGCTATAGCCCACGCCTTCCTCCGTGGGCCCGGGTCCCTGGACCCGGATCGCCTAAAATTTTTCTGAAACATCAAATACACCCTAGGGAACCGTAGTCACAACCCCACAGTGATCGAATTACATTTTTGGCGTTTTACGGCCATAAAACTGGAATTCCGCCCGATTCCTATATTTCGTGTTCTATAGCCCACGCCTTCTGTCGTGGGCCCGGGACCCCGTACCCGGATCGCCTAAAATTTTACTAGAACATCAAATACGCCCTAAGGAACCATAGTAACCGCCCCACCATGACCGAATTATATTTTTTGGCGTATTACGGCCATAAAACTGGAATTCCGCCCGATTCCCATATTTTCGTGTGTTATAGCCCACGCCTTCCACTGTGGGCCCAGGCCCCCGGACCCGAATCGCCTAAAATTTTTACGGGCATCAAATACACCCTAGGGAACCGTAGTCAAAACCCCACCATGATCGAATTATATTTTTGGCGTTTTACGGCCGCTGTGGGCCCAGGCCCCCGGACTCGAATCACCTAAATTTTATTCAAAACATCAAATACGCCCTAAGGAACCGTAGTCACTGCCCCACCATGACCGAATTACTTTTTTTGGCGTTTTACATCCATAAAACTGGACTTCCGCCCGATTCCCATATTTTCGTGTAATATAGCCCAGCCTTCCGCCGTGGGCCCGGGCCCCCGGACCCGTATCGCCTAAAAATTTTCTGGGACATCATATACACCCTAAGGAACCGTAGTCACCACCCCACCATGACCGAATTACATTTTTTGGCGTTTTACGGCCATAAACCTTGAAATCCGCCCGATTCTCATATTTTCGTGTGCTATAGCCCACGTCTTCCGCCATGGGCCAGGGCCCCCAGACCCGGATCGCCTTAAATTTTTCCGGAACATCAAATACGCCCTAAGGAACCATATTCACCGACCCACCATGACCAAATTACATTTTTTAGCATTTTACGGCCATAAAACTGGAATTCCGCCCGATTCCCATATTTTTGTGTGCTATAGCCCACGTCTTCCGCCGTGGGCTCGGGCGCCCGGACCCGGATAGCCTAAAATTTTTCCAGGACGTCAAATACACCCTAAGGAACTGTAGTCACCTCCCCACCATGAACGAATTACATTATTTGGCGTTTTACGGCCATAAAACTGGAATTCCGCCCGATTCCCATATTTTTGTGTGCTATAGCCCACGCCTTCCGCCGTGGGCCCGGGCCCCCGGACCCGGATCGCCTAAAATTTTTCCGAAACNGCCCCCGGAATATAAAAAACTCGATCTAAAGAACCATACTTTACCTCCTCGCCTACGATTTTTCCTCGATTTTTTACATTTTACGGACATAAAACTTTAATTCCGCCCAATTCCCATATTTTCGTGTGCTATAGCCCACGCCTTCCACCGTGGGACCAGGCCCCTGGACTCGGATCGCCTAAAAAATTTTGGGACATCAAATACTACCTAATTAAACATAGTCACCACCCTGCCATGACCGTTCCTCTTTTTTTGCATTTAACAGACATAAAAGTTAAATTCTGTCGATTCCCTTATTTTCGTGTGCTATAGCACAAGCCTTGCGCCGTGGGCCCGAGTCTCTGGACCCGGATCTCCTAAAATTTTTTCTAAAAATCAAATACGACCTTAGGAACCATAGTCACTGCCCCGCCATGACCATTCCTCATTTTTTGGAATTTGACGGCCAGAAAACTTGAATTCCGCTGAATTCCAATATTTTTGTGTGATATAGCCCACGCCTTCCGCCGTGGCCCCAAGCCTCTAAACTCGGATCGCCTTAAATTTTTTTGGGACATAAAGTATTACCTAATTAACCGTATTCACCTCCACGCCATAACCGCTCCTCTTTTTTTCACTTTACGGCCATAAAACTTGAATTTCGCCCGATTCCTATATTTTCGTGTGCTATAGCCCACGCGTTCGGCCGTGTGCCCAGGCCCCCGGACCCGGATCACCTAAAAATTTTCCTAGACATCAAATACTACCTAAGTAACAATAATCACCGATCCACCGTGACCGTTCCTCATTTTTTGGCATTTTACGCCCATTAAACTTGAATTCCAACCGATTCCCATATTTTCGTGTGCTATAGCCCACGCATTCCGCTGTGGGACCGGGCCCCTACACTTGGATCACCTAAACATTTTTTGGGACATAAAATACAATCAAATTAACCGTAGTCACCGCCCCTCCAGGACTGTTCCTCTTTTTTGCATTTTACGGCCATAAAACATGAACTCCGCCCGATTCCCTTATTTTTGTGTGCTATGGCCCACACCTTCCGTCGTGGGCGCAGGCCCCCGGATCTGGATCGCTTGAAATTTTTCCTGGACATAGTATACGATCTTAGGAACCAGAGTCACCACCCTGCCAAGACCGTTCCTCATTTTTTGGCGTTGTACGACCATAAAACTTGATTTTTGCCCGATTCCCACATTTTCGTGTGCTATAGACCACGCCTTCTGCTGTGAGTCCGAACCCCCAGACTCGGATAGCCTAAAATATATTTGGGACGTGAAATACGACCTAAGGAACCGTAGTCACCACCCCGCCATGACCGTTCTTCGTTTTATTGATTTTTATGGCCATTAAACTTTAATTTCGCCCGATACCCCTATTTTCGTATGTTATTGCCCACGCCTTCCACCGTGAGCTCAGGCTCCTGCACTTGGATCGCCTAAATTTTTAGGGACCTAAAATACGACCAAAGGAACCATAATCACTGGCCCTCCATGACCGTTCCTCGTTTTTGGCATTTTACGGCCAAAAAACTTGAATTTCCCCCGATTCCCATATTTTCGTGTCCTATAGCCCACGGTTTCCGCTGTGGGCCCGGCCTACGGACCTGGATCACCTAAAATTATACTGGGTAATAAATAATGACTTAAGCAACCATAGTCATAGCCCCACCATGAACGTTTCTCATTTTTTGGCGGTGTACGGCCATGAAACTTGAATTCCGCCCGATTCCAATATTTTCGTGTGCAATAGCCCACGCCTTCCGCCGTTGGCCCGGGTCACTGGACCAGGATTGCCTAAAATTATACTTTGAGATTACAAATGAGCTAAATAACCATAGTCAACTGCCCTTCCATGACGTTTGCTCGTTTTATTGCATTGTATGGCCATAAAACTTGAATTCCGCCCGATTCTCCTATTTTTGTATGCTAAAGCCCACGCCTTCCGCTGTGGGACCGGGCCCCCGAAAAATCAAAAATTAGCTAAGGAACCATAGGCACCGCCTCGCCACAACCGTTCCACAATTTTTTACATTTTAGTGATAAAAAACTTTAATTCCGCCCGATTCCCATATTTTCATGTGCTACTGCCCACGCCTTCCATCGTGGGACCGAGCCCCTAGTCTTGGATTGCCTAAACATTTTTTGAGACATAAAATACGACCTAATTGACCATAGTCACCGCCCCTCCAGGACTGTTCCTCCTTTTTGCATTTTACGGTCATAAAACATGAATTCCACCTGATACCCTATTTTTTGTGTACTATGGCGCACGCCTTCCGTCGTGGGCCCAGGCCCCCAGACCCGGATCGCTTGAAAAATTTTCTAGACATAGTATACGACCATAGGAACAAGAGTCACCACCATGCCAAGATCGTTCTTCATTTTTGGTGTTGTACGACCATAAAACTTAAATTCCGCCTGATTCCCATATTTTCATGTGCTATAGCCCACGCGTTCCGCTGTGTGCCCGGGCCCCCTTACCCGGATCGCCTAAAATTTTTCCTGGACATCAAATACTACTAAGGAAAAATAATCCCCGACCCACCATGACCGTTCCTCGTATTTTGGCATTTTACGACCATAAAACTTGAATTTTGCCCGATTCCCATATTTTCGTGTGCTATAGCCCACGCCTTCTGCCATGGGCCAGGCCCCCGGACCCGGATCGCTAAAATTATATCGGGAAATAAAAAAAGAGATAAATAACCATATTCACCGCCCTACCATGACCGTTCCTTGATTTTTTGCGTTTTATTGCCATAAAACTTGAATTCCGCCCAATTCTCATATTTTCGTGTGCTATAGCCCACGCCTTCCGCTGTGGGACTGGGACCTGGACATGGATCGCATAATCATTTTTCGGGACATAAAATACGATCTAATTAACCATAGTCACCGCTCCTTCCAGGACTGTTCCTCTTTTTTTTCATTTTACGGCCATAAAACATGAATTCCACCCGATTCCCTTAATTTTATGTGCTATGGCCCAAACCTTCCGTCGTGGGCCCAGGCCCCCATACCCAGCTCGCTTGAAATTTTTCCTGGACAAAGTATACGATCTTAGGAACCAGATTCACCACCCTGCATAGATCGTTCCTCGTTTTTTGGTGTTGTACGACCATAAAACTTGAATTATGCCCGATTCCCATATTTTCGTGTGCTATAGACCACGCCTTTCGCCGTGGGCCCGAGCCTTAGGACTCGGATCGCCTAAAATCTTTCCGGAACATCAAATACAACTTAATGAACCATACTCACCACCCCGCCATGACCGTTTTTCGTTTTATTGCATTTTATTGCCATAAAACTTGAATTCCGCCCGATACCACTATTTTCGTATGCTATTGCCCACGCCCTCCGCCGTGAGCTCAGGCCCCTGCACCCGGTCGCCTAAAATTTTTAGGGACATCAAATACGACCTAAGGAACCATAATCACCCGTATCGCCTAAAATTATACCGGGACATTACATAACCATAGTCAAATGTCCTGCCATGACCTTTCCTCGTTTTATTGCATTGTACGACCATAAAACTTAAATTCCGCCCGATTCTCCTATTTTCGTATGCTAAAGCCCATGGCTTCCACCGTGGGCCCGGGCCCCCAGAATATAAAAAATGAGCTAATGAAACATAGTCACCGCCTCGCCACGACCGTTCCTCGATTTTTTGCATTTTGTGGAAATTAAACTATAATTCCGCCCGATTCCCATAACTTTGTGTGCTATAGCCCACGCCTTCCGCCGTGGGACCGTGCCCCTGGACTCGGATCGCCTAAAAATTTTTTGGGACATACGACCTAATTAACCGTACTTACCACCCCGCCATGACCGTTTCTCTGTTTTTGCATATTGCAGATATAAAACGTGAATTCCGCCTGATTCCCTTATTTTCGTGTGCTATAGCCCGCGCCTTCCNCCGCCACTGACGTTCTCTATTTTTTTTTGCATTTGATGGCCACAAAACTTGAATTCCGCCCGATTCCAATATTTTCGTGTGCTATAACCCACGCCTTCCACTGTGGCCCCAGGCCCCTAAACTCTGATCGCCTTAAATGTTTTTGGGACATCACCTAATTCCTATTTTATTTTTCCTTTTACGGCCATAAAACTTAAATTCTGCCCGATTCCCATATTTTCGTGTGCTATGCCCACGCACTCCGCAGTGTGCCCGGGCCCCCGGACCCGTATCGCCTAAAAATTTTCCTGGACATCAAATACTACCTAAGGAACAATAATCTCCGACCCACCATGACCGTTCCACGTGTTTTGGAATTTTACGGCCATAAAACTTGAATTTCACCCGATTCCCATATTTTCGTGTGCTATAGCCCACGCCTTTCCCCGTGGGCCCGGCCCCTGGACCTGGATCGCCATAAATTATACTGGGTAATCAAAAATGACCTAAGGAACCACAGTCACTACCCCGCCATGACCGTTCCACATTTTTTGGCATTGTACGGCCATAAAACTTGAATTCCGCCCGATTCCCACGTTTTCGTGTGCTATAGCCCACGCCTTCCGCCGTGGGACCGGGTCCCCGGACCCGGATCATCTAAAATTATACTGAGAAATTATAAATGAGCTAAATAACCATTGTCAACCACCCCACCATGACCGTTCCTCGACTATTCGCTTTTTAAGGTCGTAAAACTTGAATTCCGCCCGATTCTCATATTTTCGTGTGCTATAGCCCACGACTTCTGCCGTGGGTCTGGGCCCCTGGACTCGGATCGCCTAAAAAAATTTTGGGACATCAAATAAGACCTAATTAAGCATAGTCACTACCCCGCCTGACCGTTCAACATTTTATTGCATTTTATGGCCATAAAACTTGAATTCCGCCCGATACCCCTATTTTCGTATGCTATTGGCCACGCCTTCCGCCGTGAGCCCAGGCTCCTACACCCAGATCGCCTAAAATTTTTAGGGAAATCAAATGCGACCTAAGGAACCATAATTACCGACCCGCCATGACCGTTCCTTATTTTTTGGCATTTTACGGCCATAAAACTTGAATTTCCCCCGATTCCCATATTTTTGTGTGCTTTAGCCCACGCGTTCCGGTGTGGGCCCAGCCCCCGGACCTGGATCGCCTAAAATTATACCGGGGACTCAAAAACGACCTAAGTAACCACAAACCACTCCCCCACCATGACCGTTCCACATTTTTGGCGTTGTACGACCATAAAACTTTAATTCCGCCCGATTCCCACATTTTCGTGTGCTACAGCCCATGCCTTCCGCCGTGGGACCGGGTCCCAAGACCCGAACCACCTAAAATTATACCGGGACATTATAAATGAGCTAAATAACTAAAGTCAGCCACCCCACCATGACCATTCCTCGATTTTTTGTTTTTTAAGGTCATAAAACTTGAATTTTGCCCGATTCTCATATTTTCGGGTAATATAGCCCACGCCTTCCGCCGTGGGCCTGAGCCCCTGGACTCGAATCGCCTAAAAAATTTTTTGGACATCAAATAAGACCTAATTAAGCATAGTCACCACCCCGCCATGACCTTTCCTCTTTGTTTTTCATTTTACGGCAATAAAACTTGAATTCCTCCCAATTTCCTTTATTTTGTGTGCTATAGACCACGCCTTCCGCCATGGGCCCGAACCCCCGGAATCAGATCGCCTAATCTCCTTTCGGGACATCAAACACAACCTAGGGAACCATAGTCACCATCCCGCCATGACCTTTCCTCGTTTTATTGTATTTTACGGCCATAATACATGAATTCTGACTGATTCCCCTATTTTCGTATGCTAAAGCCCACGCCTTCCGCCTTGGTCTCGGGCCCCAGGACCCGGATCGCCTAAAATTTTTCCGGTACATCAAATACATCCTATGTAACCACAGTCACTGCCCCTCCATGACCATTCCTCGTTGCTTTGTATTTTACGGCCATAAAACTTGTATTCCGCCTGATTCCCATATTTTCGTTTCCGCCGTGGGCCCGGGCCCCATGGACCTGGATCGCCTAAAATTATACTGAGACTTCAAATATGACCTAAGGAACCATAGTCACCACCTTCCATGGCCGTTTTTCGTTTTTTTTTACGGCCATAAAATTGAATTTTGCTCGATTCTCATATTTTCGTGTGCTATAGCCCATGGCTTCCGCCGTGGGCCCGGCCCTGCAGACTTGGATCGCCTAAAATTGTACTGGCAAAACAAAATGACCTACGGAACCATAGTCACTGCCCCACCATGACCATTCCTCATTCTATAGCATTGTACGACCATAAAACATGAATTCAGCCTGATTCCCATATTTTCTTGTGCTATAGCCCACGCCTTCCGCTGTGGGCACGAGCCCTCGGACCCGGATCGCCTAAATCTATACTGAAATATCAAAAATGAGCTAAAGAACCATAGCTACCACCTCTCCATGACCGTTGCTCGATTTTTCGCATTTTATGGACATAAAACTTTAATTTCGCCCGATTCCCATATTTTCATGCGCTATAGCCTATGCCTTCCGCCGTGCGACCGGGCCCCTGGACGCGGATCGCCTAAAATATTTTCAGGACATTTAATACGACCTAATTAACCATGGTCAATGCCACGCCATGATCTTTCCTCTCCTATTTGCATTTTACAGACATAAAACTTGAATTCCGCCCGATTCCCTTATTTTCGTGTGCTATAGCACGCCTTCCCCCATAGGCCTGAGCCTCCAAACCTAGATCGCCTAAAAAATTTCCTGCACATCAAATACGTCCATAGAACCATTGTCACTGCCCTGCCAAGATCGTTCCTCATTTTTTGGTGTATTATGGCCATAAAACTTGAATTTCGCCCGATTCCAATGTTTTCGTGTGCTATAGCCCATGCCTTCCACCGTGGCCCCACGCCCCAAAACTCAGATCACCTTAAATTTTTCGGGGCTCCAACTATGACCTAATTAACCATAGTCACCGCCATGCCATGACCGTTCCTCTTTTTTTTCACTTTACGACCATAAAACTTGAATTCCGCCCGATTCCCATATTTTCGTGTGCTATAGCCCATGTGTTCCGCCGTGGGCCCGGGTCCCCGGACCCGGATCGCCTAAAATTTGTCCTCGAAATCATATACCACCTAAGGAACAATAATGACCAACCCAGCATGAATGTTCCTCATGTTTTGGCATTTTACCGCCATAAAAAATTAATTTCGCCTGATTTCCATGTTTTCGTATGCTATTGTCCACGCCTTCCGCCGTGGGCCCGGCCCCAAGACCCGGATAGCCTAAAATTATATCGGGAAGTAAAAATTGAGATAAATAACCATAGTCACCCCGCCATGAACTTTCCTCGATTTTTTGCGTTTTACGGCCATAAAATTTGAATTCCGCCCGATTCCCATATGTTCGTGTGCTATAGCCCAGGCCTTACGCTGTGGGACCACGCCCCCGGACCAAAATTTTTCCTTGACATATTATACGACCTTAGGAACTAGATTCACCACCCTGCCAAGACCGTCCTCATGTTTTGGCGTTGTACGTCCATAAAACTTGAATTCTTCCCGATTCCCATATTTTCGTGTGCTATAGCCCACACCTTCCCCCGTGGGCCCGAGCCCCCGAACTTGGATCGCCTAAACTCTTTCCGGGACATCAAATGCGATCTAAGGAACCATAGTCACCACCCTGCCATGACCATTCTTCGTTTTATTGCGTCTAATGGCCATAAAACTTTAATTCCGCCCGATTCCCCTATTTTCGTATGTTATTGCCCACGCCTTCCGCCGTGAGCTCGGTCCCCTGCATGCGGATCGCCTAAAATTTTTTAGGGACATCAAATACGACCTAAGGAACCATAATCACCGACCCTCCATGAGCGTTCCTTGTTTTTTGGCATTTTACGGCCATGAAACTTGAATTTCCCTCGGTTCCCATATTTTTGTATGCTATAGCCCACGCGTTCCGCCGTGGGACCGACCCCTAGACCTGGATCATCTAAAATTATACCGGATAATCAAAAACGACCTATGGTATCATAGTCACTGCCCCACCATGACCGTTTCTCGTTTTTGCGTTGTACGGCCATAAAACTTGAATTCTGCCTGATTCCCATATTTTCGTGTGCTACAGCCCACGCCTTCCACGGCGGGCCCGGGTCCCCGGACCCGGATTGCCTAAAATTATACCGGGACATTGAAAAAGAGCTAAATAACTGTGATAAACTAACCCGCCATGACCGTTCCTTGATTTTTCGCTTTTAAAGGCCATAAAACTTAAATTGCGCCCGATTCTCATATTTTCATGTGCCATAGCCCACGCCTTCTGCCGTGGGCCCGGCACCCTAGACTCGGATCGCCTAAAAATATTTTGGGACATCAAATACTACCTAAGGATTAATAATAACAGACCCACCATGACCGTTCCTCGTGTTTTGGCATTTTACCGCCATAAAACTTGAATTTCGCCTGATTCCCATATTTTCGTGTGCTATAGCCCACTCCTTCCACAGTAGGCCCGGCCCCCGGACCCGGATAGCCTAAAATTATACTGGGAATCAAAAAATTAGATAAATAACCATAGTCACTTCCCCGCCATGACTTTCTCGATTTNATTACTTTTCGTGTTGCTATAGCCCCACGCCTTCCGCTGTGTGACCGGGCCCCTGGACTTGGATCGCCTAAACATTTTTCGGGACATAAAAACGACCTAATCAACCATAGTCAGTGCCCCTCCAGGACTGTTCCTCACTTTTTTCATTTTACGCCATAAAACATAAATTCTGCCCGATTCCCTTATTATTGTGTGCTATGGCCCAAACCTTCTGCCGTGGGCCCAGGCCTCCAGACCTGGATCTCCTAAAAATTTTCCTGGAAATTAACTACGACCATAGGAACCATAGTCACTACCCCGCCATGACCGTTCCTCATTATTTTTGGTATTTGATGGCCATAAAACTTGAATTCCGCCAGATTCCAATATTTTCGTTTGCTATAGCCCACGCTTTCCACCATAGCCCCAGGCCCCTAAACTCGGATCGCCTTAAATTTTTTTTGGACATCAACTATGACCTAATTAATCGTAGTCACATCCACGCCATGACCGCTCCTCTTCATTTTTTGCATTTTATAGCCATAAAACTTGAATTCCACCCGATTCCCATATTTTTGTGTGCTATAGCCCACGTGTTCCGCCGTGTGCCCGGGCCCCTAGACCCAAATCACCTAAAAGTTTTCCTGGACATCAAATACTACCTAAGGAGCAATAATCACCGACCCACCATGACCGTTCCTCGTGTTTTGGCATTTTACGGCCATAAAACTTGAATTTCGCCCGATTCCCAAATCTCCGTGTGCTAAAGCCCACGCGTTCCGCCGTGGGTCCGTCCCCCGGACCTGGATCGCCGAAAATTATACCGGGAAATAGAAAATGAGATAAATAACCATAGTCACTGCCCCGCCATGACCGTTCCTCGATTTTTTGCATTTTATGGCAATAAAACTTGAATTCCGCCCAATTCCCATATTTTCGTGTGGTAGAGCACACGCCTTCCGCTGTGGGACTGGGCCCTGGACTCGGATTGCCTAAACATTTTTTGGGACATAAAATACGACCTAATTAACCATAGTCATCGCCCCTCCAGGACTGTTCCTCCTGTTTTGCATTTTACGGCCATAAAACATGAATTCCGCCCGATTCCCCTATTTTTGTTTGCTATGGCCCACGCCTTCCGTCGTGGGCCCGAGCCCCCGGACCCAGATCGCTTGAAATTTTACCTGGACATAGTATACGACCTTAGGAACCAGAGTCACCACCCTGCCAAGATTGTTCCCCATTTTTTGGTGTTCTATGGCCATTAAACTTGAATTCTGCCCGATTCCCATATTTTCGTGTACTATAGCCCACGCCTTTTGCCAAGGGCCCGATTCCCCAGAATCGGATCTCCTAAAATCTTTCCGGGACATCAAATATCACCATAGGAACCATAGTCACCACCCCGCCATGACCGTTCTTCGTTTTATTGCATTTTATGGCCATAAAAATTAAATTCTGCCCGATACCCCTATTTTCGTATGCTATAGCCCACGCCTTCCGCCGTGAGCTCGGGCCCCTCCACCTGTATCGCCTAAAATTTTTTAGGGACATCAAATACGACTTAAGGAACCATAATCACCGACCTGCCACGTCCGTTCCTCATTTTTTGGCATTTTGCGTCCTTAAAACTTGAATTTCCCCCGACTCCCATATTTTTGTGTGCTATTGCCCACGCGTTCCGCTGTGGGCCCGGCCCCCAGGCCTGGATCGCCTAAAATTATATCGGGTATTCAGAAACGACCTAAGGAATCATAGTTACTGCCTCACCATGATCGTTCCTTGTTTTTTGGCGTTGTACGGCAATAAAACTTGAATTCCGCCCGATTCCCATATTTTCGTGTGCCATAGCCCACGCCTTCCGATGTGGGCCCGGGTCCCTAGACCCAGATCGCCTAAAATTATACCGAGACTTTAAAAATGAGCTAATTAACCATAGTCAACCACCCCGCCATGATCGTTCCTCAATTTTTCGCTCTTAAGGCCATAAAACTTGAATTCCGACCAATTCTCATATTTTTGTGTGCTATAGCCCACGCCTTCCGCCGTGCGCCTGGGCCCCTGGACTCGGATCGCCTAACAAAATTTTGGGACATCAAATAAGACCTAATTAAGCATAGTCAATGCCCCGCCATGACCGTTCCTCTTTATTTTTCATTTTACGGCAATAAAACTTTAATTCCCCCAATTCCCTTATTTTTGTGTGCTATAGACCACGCATTACGCCGTAGGCCCGAGCCCCCGGACTCGGATCGTGTAAAATCCTTCCAAGACAACAAATAAGGCCTGTGTAATCATAGTCACCACCCCATCATGACCTTTCCTTGTTTTATTGTATTTTACGACCATAACACTTGAATTCGGCCCGATTCTCCTATTTTCGTATGCTAAAGCCCACGCCTTCCGCCGTGGGCTCGGTCCCCAGGACCCGGATCACCTAAAATTTTTCTCGGACATCAAATACAACCTAATTAACAATATTCACTGTCCCTCCATGAATATTCCTCATTGCTTTGCATTTTACGACCATAAAACTTGAATTTCGCCTGATTTTCATATTTTCGTTTCCGCCGTGGGCCCGGGGCCCCTGGACCTGGATCGCCTAAAATTGTACTGGGACTTCAAATACGACCTAAGGAACCATAGTCACCACCCTCCATGACTGTTACTCGTTTTTTTCAATTTACGGCCATAATACTTGAATTTTGCCGGATTCCCATATTTTCGTGTGCTATAGCCCACGGCTTCCGCCGTGGGCCCGACTCGCGGACCTGGATTGCCTAAAATTATACTGGGAAATCAAAATGACCTAAGGAACCATAGTTATCACCCCACCATGACTATTCCTCATTTTTTGGCATTGTACGTCCATAAAACTTGAATTCCGCCCGATTCCCATATTTTCTTGTGCTATAGCCCACGCCTTCTGCTGTGGGCCCAGGCCCTCGGACCCGGATTGCCTAAATCTATACCAGAATATCAAAAATGATCTAAGGAACCATAGTAACCACCACGCCATGATCGTTCCTCAATTTTTTGTGTTTTACGAACATAAAACTTTAATTCCGCCCGATTCCCATATTTTTGTGCGCTATAGCCCATGCCTTCCGCGGGAGACCAGACCCCTGGACTCTGATCGCCTTAAAAATTTTTGAGACATCAAATACGAACTAATTAACCATAGTCAGTGCTCCGCCATGACCGTTCCTCTCTTACTTGCATTTTATAGACATAAAAATTGAATTCCGTCCGATTCCCTTATTTTCGTGTGCTATAGTCCACGCCTTCCGCCGTGTGCCCGGGCTTTGGTGATCTGAGTTGTATGAAAGTTGTTGATGATGATGGTGAACTCTGGCACAGAAGATTGGGGCATGCAAGCTTCTCTCTTCTGAACAAACTAATTCAGAAGGATCTGGTCCATGGTCTTCCCATGACAAAGTTCAAAGCACAGAAAGTATGTGATGCCTGTGCTACAGGAAAGCATGTGAAGTCCTCTTTTAAGTCTAAAAAAAGGTAAGCACCTCAAAGCCACTCGATCTTCTGCATATGGATTTATGTAGCCCTATGAGAGTGCAAAGCAGGGGAGGAAAAAGACACATATTTGTGATAGTGGATGACTACTCGAGATTCACACGGACTCTGTTTCTTAGAACTAAAGATGAAACCTTTGAGGTGTTTGAGGCTTTTGCGAAGAAAATCCAGGTGAAGATGGAGTCTAGAGTCGCACATATTAGATCAGATCATGGAACAAAATTTGACAATGCCAAATTTGATGAGTTCTACAATGAAAATGGCATTACTCACAACTTCTCAGCGCCAAGAACCCCCCAGCAAAATGGAGTAGTGGAAAAGAAGAATAGAACGCTTGAAGAAATGGCGAGAACAATGTTGATTGACTGTGGGATTGCAAAGAACTTCTGGGCTGAAGCTGTCAACACTGCCTACTACTTGGTGAACTTGTGCATGATCAGATCTCTCTTTAACAAAATCCCCAATGAGTTGCTGAATGGATGGAAAACCAAGCTGACTCACCTAAGAATATTTTGGTGCAAATGCTATGTTCTCAACAATGGAAAGGATCATCTTGGTAAATTTGATGCCAAGAGTGATGAAGGAATATTTCTGGGGTATTCTTCTCAAAGCAAAGCTTACAAGATATACAACAAGCGGGCTCAATGTGTTGAGGAAAGTGTTCATGTTATATTTGATGAGTCCTATCCTTCCTGTGAGAAAAGTGCTAAAGACGATCAAGATGGAGAGCCCTTACTGGTTCCTTGTGAAGTCATTGACATGGTAAATGGAAATGCAGATATGATAAGCCAAGTGAAAGAGTCGAGTGGAGACAGTGCTTCCTCTTGTTCAATGGAACCAGGTACCTCAATTACAATCACTGAAGCTGAAGAAAGAGTGGTTGATGCAGTACAGGGTACTCCACTAGTACCTGAGAGAAGAACACAAGAGAACCAATTAGATATACCTACCTCCTCTACAAATGAACCTCAAATGTCTAACTGGAAACACAAAAGTTCTCATCCTCTTGAAAATATAATTACTCCTCTAGATTCTGGAGTAAAACCAGGTCAAAAGCCAGAAATTCACTTGCCTTCTCAGCCTTTCTCTCCCAAATAGAACCCAAAAATATCAAGGAAGCCCTGAAAGATGCAGATTGGATTACAGCCATGCAAGATGAGCTGCATAAGTTTGAAAGGAACAATGTCTGGCACCTGGTACCTAGACCCTTAGATCAAACCATTATAGGATCCAGGTGGGTATTCAGGAACAAGCTTGATGAACATGGAAACACTACAAGGAACAAGGCCAAGCTAGTGGTTCAAGGCTACAATCAGGAGGAAAGGATTGATTATGATGAAACGTTTGCTCCGTTCGCTCGCATGGAAGCTATTAGAATCCTAATCGTTTTTGCATCTCATATGGAATTCACCTTGCTCCAAATGGATGTCAAAAGTCCATTTCTGAATGGTCTTCTTAAGGAAGAAGTCTATGTGAAGCAACCTCCAGGGTTTGAATGTCATGAACACCCTAAATATGTGTTTAAACTGGACAAAGCATTGTATGGGTTGAAGCAGGCTCCTCAAGCGTGGTATGAAAGGCTGTCAAAGTTCTTCTTAGAAAATGGCTTTACAAGAGGAAAAATTGACAACACCTTGTTCCTAAAGAAAGGGGGAAGGATCCTGCTCATTGTTCAGGTCTATGTTGATGATATCATTTTTGGGCCAACAACCGATTCTCTGTGTGAAGAATTTGCAAAACGCATGGGAAATGAGTTTGAAATGAGCATGATGGGGGAGCTGAATTTCTTCTTGGGTCTTCAAGTGAAGCAGTCCAGAAAGGGTACATTCATTTGTCAGCAGAAATAAATCAATGAGCTCTTGAAGAGGTTTGATATGGAAGTATCAAAAGTGATAGACACTCCTATTGGAACGGCTACTCGACTGCACATGGATGAAACTGGATCTCCTGTGAATCAAACTATGTATAGAGGAATTATTGGGCCCCTTCTCTATCTCACTGCCAGCAGATCCGATATTGTCTTCAATGTGGGGCTATGTGTAAGGTTTCAATCAAATCCCAAGGAATCTCATTTGAAGGCTGCCAAAAGAATTTTGAGATACCTTAAGGGAACACAGGACCTGGTCCTGTATTATCCCTCAGGTGATAGTTTTAATCTCATTGGGTATGCCGATGCTGACTATGCAGGTTATCTTGTGGACAGGAAAAGCACTTTTAGAATGGCTCACTTTCTAGGATCATGTCTCATCTCTTGGGGCACAAGGAAGCAAAACTCGGTGGCTCTTTCAACAGCAGAAGCAGAATAAGTAGCTGCAGCATCCTTCTGTGCTCAACTCCTATGGATTAAGCATCAACTGGAGGATTTTGGGGTCTTTACTGAGTGTGTGCCTCTTCTATGTGATAACACCAGTGCACTCAACATGGTCAAGAATCCATTTTAACACAAATGAACCAAGCACATTGATGTGAGACATCATTTTCTGAGGGACAATGTGGAGAAAGGGCTGATCTGTATGAAGTTCTGCAGCGCAGAAGACCAAATTGCAGATGTCTTCACCGAAGCATTGAGTAGGGAACATTTTGAAAGAAACGGGGTGAAGCTGGGGCTATTGAAGCCCAACTGAGAACCTGATTCCTCATCAATTGGCTATGAAAATCATCTTATGGTAAAACTAGCTAAATTGTTTTCCGGCCAAGTCTAACTCACTTCAATACCGTTGCAGGTAAACATATATGATGAGTATAGATGTTGTGGATGCATTGCATGAATGATAAAAGAGGATTGAAATTTTCAATGACAGGTCAAGAACCTTGTTCTTGTACCAAAGGTTAGTAGTTCTGTGCATTCTTTAATACACGCCTTGAAAAGGTACAAATATCATCCGCCATGTCATCCACCTTTTCAGACCCTGCTATCACGTCCCTTCAAATGGTTTCATCTCCCTCTGAAACATTGCATTTCTCCAAGCACAACCAACATTTTAGAATCGGTTCCTATCTCTCTCTTCATAATTATTCACTCTCATTAAAACACTTCTCCTTTCTTCACAAACCACAGTCCTCCATTAGAACTTCTCCAAAGAACTTTCTCTCTATCTCTTCAGTGGCTGCCACAAACTCCGAAATCCCTGTCTCAGTCGTCTCTAATACTGAAAAACCCATTGTGTCCTCCATCCCTAATAAGTCTTCTGTAACCACTCTTGTTCTTATCTCTGAAATCACTCCTAACCCAGATTCCCCGTCTCCCTCCAGTTCTAAGTTGACTATCCCAGAAACCCCCAAAATTGTTGATCCTTCTTCTCTATCTTCTGAGTTTCCCATTGATCAAGGAAAAAGTGGAGAACAAGGTAAAAGTCCTGAGGTCGTAGAGGTTTCCGCCATTATTGCTTCAGATTCCGTGGTGGCCATGGAGCCTATTGAGGAAGAAAATATCGCGGCCAACTTTGTTATATCAGCTTATGGCGTCTTACATGAGATAATTTCTCAGAGGAACGAGATACAGGGTATGGAGGAAGAAGGAGCCATGGTGGATGTTGAGGGCCCTGCACTAGCAGAAACTACTAGGCCCTCTCATGAGGAACCTGACCCCTCTCCGGAGAAAACAGGTCAGGGTTCTCACTCCCAGGCCAGTTCTGCTCTTGCATTTCCTATTGCACCCTTGGACATTCAAGTCCTTGAGATGAGTTCTAGTGATGAGGAGGATTAGACAACATTGCTCTTGATGCTTTCATAGTCAAGCGAAGGATAGTGTCCACTCCCGAGTATTCTACTAAGTGACCTACTACTAGGTTGCAAACAAAGGTAGCCTATGACTCTGCCTTTCAAAAGAGCAGAAAAAAAAAATAAGAACAAAAGGAGGAGACTGGTGAAAGACAATGTTATAGTGTGTGATAAGGTTGTTCCTGTGGTGGAGGTTGAGGAGGAAACAACAGAGGAACCTAGTTCCCTAGTGAGAAGGTCCTAGAAGAAGAAGGTATCTACTTCCATAGAGAATGTTACAACCCCGAGCTCATTAATGCTCAAAATAGTGCAACTGAGGAGATTCGAAGGTTGAAGGCTAGGAATGCTATCCTGGAAGGTCAGCAGGCTCAAGGGGCTCCGGAGTCCAATGAGGAAGTGGCTCGTTTGACAAAAGAAAATGCAGATCTTAGGGCACAAGTGGAGAACCATAAAGCAGAACTGATCAATGAGCAAAAGTCGGCCAATGCCCGAATAGACCTAGTTCTCCAAATTCTTGATGCAGCTTCCAAGCCCTCTACTCCTAGTTCCCCCTAAGTAACCCCTTCAGTGACCAGTTTCTGGATTGTCTCTTTTAGTTTTTATGACTTGGCAGATGTTTTTTGTTTCTTTTGTTTTGATGTGGTTGGGATGTATCAGTACTGCTCCCATTTTCAACAGTCCAATTTTGCCTTTGGTTTTTAAGCAAAGGCATATATTTTACATATAAAATCTTTCCTCTTTTATTATCTCATTGCTTGTATTCTCTGTTTCCCTTCTGTATCATGTTGTGTGCACATATGTGGCATGAATTAGCTAGGCTAGACTTCTTTATGCTGTTTGCCTACTTGTGTATTTTTAATGATGCCAAAAAGAGGAAGTATAATTGAAACAGGATCTGATTAAGGGGGAAGCATAAAGTCAGGGGAAACTTGTGAGGAACTTGTGAAGTTCCAGTTACTTCATCTGGTTATCTTTTCTCTAAATACATGTTATCAATGTCTAAGTTTGTTCATCAAAAAGGGGGAAATTGATAGGTTTTCAATGTCTTTGCCTTGTTTTGATGATCTAACAAACTTACTGTCAAGAACCAGATAGGGAACCTGACACATTTGGTACACATTACAAATGAACGGATTCCAGCCTGTACTCCAGCTAATGTGAACTGCTGCAAGTGTAGAAAATAGGGAAACAAGACAAGGACCCGATCCCTTGTGTTTTCTTAACAACAGTACGAAAGTCAACTATGCACAGCTGGAAAGTGACTGCCACAGAAACAGTGCACACAGTGCAGCAGTTTTGCAGTCACTTACCTTTGACCTACCAAGTGCTTACATCATTTAAGTGATGTCATCAAGTGTGTATTAACAAGAGAATTCTAATAAAACATCGCTTGAACACTTGAGATTTTCACTTCAAGCATTCAAGTCATCTGCAAACAGTGAACTCAATTGTCAAGATCTTGAAGAACAAAGTTAAACGCTACTACGGACCAGTTCCTAAATCTAGTATTCTGTTGTCCTTAGTTGAGTTGTAACTTTGTGATTGTTCTAATTGTAATTCCTAAATTGCTTAGCTAGAAGCGTTGCTTAGGAACTCCTTTGTAAAACCATAAACTTTATGAGTTTGTGTTGTGACTAGAGTTAGTCATAAGTTAAAGTCTTTGTAATTAGTGAGTGACAAAGTGGCTTGTGGTAAGAGTATCACAAGTTAGTTGAGTTGAAGTCTTTGTAATAGAGTCATTACAAAGTGGCTTGTAATAGAGCGTTTACAAGTTAGTAAAGTTGAAAGCCTACAAGTGTAGGTCGTGGTTTTTTTTCCCCTTGAGTGGGATTTTTCCACGTAAAAGTTCCGTGTCTCATTTACTTACTGTTTCATTAGTATTCTCAGTGGAAGCTCATAGAGGACCAGGTACTCTATAGTTTGGTGGACTCATATAAACTAACAATTAACTTTCTTTTTTATGGATAGTCTCTATTAGCTTAACTACAATATATAAGCACTTATCTTCACCATCAAATATATACACATAATATCAACTTGACAAAGATTGAAATAGATTCTCTAATGATGTGAAAATATATATTGTCCATGCATAGCATTGTAAAATAAAGACTTGTCCATTTTTTTCCTCTCTTTTTTGTCATTAATTAATGCATTCTTTCAACCATCCTTTACTTTGTCATGCACCATATTCTCTCTTTTCTTTTTTGATGCTCCGTTTTGTAGTTCTACACTTTACTTTAAACTCACAAAGTACTACCAAAAAAAACTGCTTCTGTTAGTTATTAAAGGCTTTAGAAAAAGATGTAATTGCTCTTGTTGGATTGCCTCTTAAGTAAATTCTAGTGCTCGTACTGCACAATAAATTAGTAGCTATGGTTATGAATGCTAAAAACTGATAATATATAAATGAAAAGGAAAACAATTAAATTATATCAAGTGCCAACTAAGGAAAGAAGTTGAATCCAATATTCTGAATGAAGTCAACAAGGAAACAAAGAAACGTACTTTGTATATATGGAAAGAGAGATTCTGCAAGACCAATTCAAGCCATTGAAGAATCTTTTCCAATTTCTCTCTTATAGCTGTTGGCTTTTCCTTGCCTTTTCTTTTCCAATCTCTTGTGTATATAAAATGATATCTTGTATGAAAAGATAGAACAGGAATGAGATTATTATATGTTCAAATCTCTCCATGGTAACAGAGCCCTCACAAGAGATTGGAACGAGCAAAACTCTCATGGCCAAATTCGAACCAACAAGTGCAAGAACCCTCTCTTTCTCTTCAACTTTGCATCAGTGTATTAGTCTCATATCATTGAAACTAGACACTTCAAACTTCTTACTTTGATGTTCTCAAATAGAACCTTTGATTCGGAGCATTGGATTAGAACATAACCTTACCAATGAAAGCAAGCTGGAAAAAGAAATCACTAGTGACGACGGAAAGGCTGCTCCAAATCCACATTACCTTACCTGGCTCAACAATGATGGCTTGCTAACATCTTGGTTACTAAGTAACATAGAGACAGAGGTAATAATGTCGTTGGAAAATATCCAAACGGCACATCAGGTATGGTAATCTATTGAGAATCAGATTCTCCCTTCTACGATTGAAAAAGAACAACTTTTGACTGAAAAAATGATATCCCTTAAAAAGGGAAACATATCTCTTGATGAATACCTTAAGAAGTTCTAAGGCTTATGTGATATCTTGGATGCAATTAAAAAGCCAATGGACGATACAAGTTAAATATTTCAACTAGCTAGGGGTCTTGGTGCTAAATATTAGGATTTCCGAACTGCTATGTTAGCAAAAGCCCCTTATCCTACTTATAATCAGTTTCTTGTAGCATTGCAAGATCATGAAAAGATGATGATTAATGGAGGCGAGGAGAAAGATCACTTGCAAACTCACCATGAACACGCTTTTGTAGGACAAAGAGGAAGAGGACGGCATCGCGGTGAAGGAAGGTTTAACTCGAGAGGACGAGGCTTTGCTCCAGTAGCGTGCCATGGTAATTACATTGCTAGGCCAAACGTCAATAGTAAAATACCTTACCAGCCGACGACAAATAATTATAGTGTCAATCCGTGTCAACAAAAGAAAGAACAAGTGATCTTTTGCAAAATCTATGGTAAGAATATGTCATGCCCCGAACCTGGTCCTGGACGTAACACGACACTCGGTGCCTAACTACATGTGACCGAGCAAACCAACTAGCTGGCTGAATCAACATGTGATATCATAACATATTGAATGCGGAAGATAAACTAACACATGATGATATACTGAAACTCTGGATGATATAAATCAAAGTGCTGAAATACTAAAACAAGTCTGAAACATATATGTAACCAACATTGCTTAACATGAAAAGCCTGAGACTCTGTCTAACTGTTACTCTAGACTATGAAGCCTCTAATGAAGTACTGAAAACACTGACTGCCTTTAAATACTGAAAGACCGTAAAGTAATGATAATGCCCCGAAAGAACTGGGGATCATGAAACAGCCGGTACGACAATCCTAGCGCTCTGAATCATCAACCTGTAAATCATTACCTGCATCGTGAGACGCAGGCCTCGGGCAAAAGGGACGTCAGTACATTTGAATTGCACTGGTATATAAAGCAACTGAAAGAAAGAATTATAGATGCTGAAACTGAAACTGAAACTGAGCTGATAACTGAGAATTGATAATTGATACTGAAATGATAACTATTGAAACAGAAACTGAAACGGTATCTGATAGCTGATAACTGATAACTAAAATGATAACTGATGATTGATAACTGAAATGATAACTGAACCGATAACTTATAATTGATAACTGAACTGATAACTAATAACTGAACTGATAACTGGTAACTGAAATGATAACTGATAACTGAACTGAACAAAGGAAGTAAGGATATGAATACTCCCTCTTCTGAATGATGGACAACCTCTTTATCTGAATATTAAACTGCGGCCTCAGGCCCAATATATATGTGTGCACAACTGCAGCCTCGGGCCCAAGTATACGTATACATAACTGCAGCCTCAGGCCCAAAGATGCATAAAGCATAAACTACGGCCTCAGGCCCAAATACAGGTGTTCAACATTCAGGAACTGAGAATCATACTGCAATACATAATAGTGAAATACTGAATCACATTGAGTTACATGATGCTGGAATACTGGATCACTCTTAGTTGCATAATACTAGAATAATAAATAGAACTAGACTAAGATGTGTATTCTTGAACTGATTATGAACAATGAAACTTTAACTGTTTATGACATGCTGAGTAAGCTATACTAAGACTCAAGGACATCACGCCCAAGTCTATATTGAATACAAATTGAGCTCACAACGTTCAGAATGAAAGTCATGAATGAGTTGTGAAGCTAGAGAATAGAAGTTCTACAACTATTCAAGGAATTAGGCTAAACTATATTTCTGAGGCAATTGATAACGTGGGAAAAGGAACATAATGTAGGGAGGATTATTAACATTCCAAAATATAGAGAGTTAGCCTCAAATACCTTAACTTCCTGCTCTTGAGCGTAATACAACGTTTGTTAACCCTTTCAATTTAATTTATAGCAATACAAGTCAAAGGGATTCCATATTAGCTATGATGCTCATGTTTTGGTCACTTAAGTATCTTATCAAACACTTGGTGAGAATAAAGCTTCATGGTCCATATTAATGGTGTCTCTACACCCAATAACCCATTTTCTTGTTCCTAGATAATTTCTAAAGTCTCAAATGGTCATAATCAACTTTATTCTTTATCACCCATAAAGTAAACAACACCCTTAACCAATAATCAACAATCAACACCCCAAACCTATAATCGTTCATGCTTTTCTATCAAACCCATCAACTCATATCTCATGAACTAGGGATTAAAATCATTAAACCAATGCTAGAATTAATTAGAGGGTGAAGACATTACCTTCTTGACGTTCAATCTTCTTGAATTCGAGTTCTAGGGTTCCTTCTCGCAACAATGATGCCCCAATCAAATATCTAATGATTTGGAGGGTTTACCCATATTAATAAGGTGTTGGGAAATTGAAATTAACTTAGAATCACCATTAGAACTTACCTTGGGTGGTGGAAGGACCCTTAAGGAGTTAGGTTTTTGAGAGTTCCCCTTTCTAGAGCAAGTTTTTATGTTTTGGGGCTGTGGGGGACGAAATATGACTTTAAAACGAACCCACCCATGAGTGCTCCCACGCACCTGAAGACCTGCCCGTTCTATTGACTGTGCAAAATGGCAGTAACACTGCCTCAAAATTAGAGCGGTCGCGCTAGGGACGCGCTACAGGGCGCGCATATCCCATACTGTTCTATAAAATGCGCATAACGTTTTGTACAGAGATCCGTTTGGGTTCCATAATATATCCTTGGAAAGAAATTTCAAAGGCCTACAACTTTAGTGCTTTGACTTTTCCCATATTCCTTACATATGTTCACTAAACCCTGCTGGAATATAGACCTTCCGCAAACTTAGTCGATTTTGTCAAATCTTATGCACTTCACTTTCCATCTTGATTTTTAAACAACTATTTCACCCATAATCATCCCGATAGGACTTTACATGTCCAAAATATTACCTTACTACTCCTTTAATTCATTGATACCTAAGCCGAATTTACGGGGTGTTACAGACTAATCATTTAGCCTTGCAATATTGGAATCAGTTTGACCATCCTTTTCACCCCGAAGACCAACTTCCTATGTCCCTTGCTACAGTGAAACTCGAACATGAAGATTCTTCACTCTATGCTGATTTCAGAGCGACAACTCACATCCTAAAGAATACAGGTAAACTTTCTAAAACTACTCCATATAAGGGCAATGAATCTATATTTGTAAGAAATGGTGAAAGCCTTCCCATTTCTCACATTGGTGAAGGAAAACTAAAAACAAAAAATGCTAGGTTAAGTCTGAAAAATGTTCTTGTAACAACCTGGCCGATCGTTTTGAGACTTAAACTTTTGTTCGACGACATAAGGTCTTGATAAGCTTAGTATTATGTGTTATGACTTGTGTGTGTGATCGAGTTCGGTTTTCAGATGGTTTAGAGTCAATTGTGAAAAAGGATTCTAGTTTTGGAAGCTTAAGAGGCAAGAGTTGACTGGAATTTGACTTTTGTGTAAACAAATCTAGAATGGGGTTTTGATGGTTCCAAAAACTTTGTATGGTGATTTTGGACATAGGCGCGCGTTCAAATTTGGAGTTGGAGGTCTGTAGGTTAATTTGAAGCATTTCGGCAAATGTTGGAAAAGTTGATGTTTGGAAGGTTAAGGGGTTTAACCTAGAGTTGACTTCGGTGATATCGCAGTTGGAATACAATTACGAGAGTTGGAACACTCCGTTACGTCATTTGGAACTTTCCTGCAAAATTTGACATCATTCAAGATTGATTTGATAGGTTTCGACACGAGTTTTAGAAGTTGGATGATTTAAAAGTTCATGAGTTCGATTCTTGGTGCGATTTGTAGTTTCGACGTTGTTTGATGCGATTTAAAGCCTCGAATAAGTTTGTCCTTGTTTTAGGATGTGTTGGCATATTTGGTTGAGGTTCCGGGGGCATCGGGTGTGTTTCGGATGGGCTACGGGACATTTTCTCATTGTTTGGTATATCTATTCTAATATTTGGTGCCCTCTTCTGTGCGATCGTGTAGGTGAAGCCGCGATCGAGAAGGCTTGTTTGGTAGGCTGACCATTTCCTTCTTTGCGTTCGCATAATATTGTCCGCGATCGTGTACGTGTGCTTTTGCTTTCTCTGCGTTCGCACTTCATTGCCTGCGTTCACATAGCAAAGCATTACAACTGGTGATTTCTACTTCCCTTTTAGCTATCACATGCAATATCAAGCGGTCGCGTAGTGCAGTACTTGGCCTCATCATTTTTTCCCTCTTCGCGATCGCACTGATCTGTACGCAATCGCGTAGTGCATTTTGGATAGTAGCCATTTTTCTTCTTCGCGATCGCAATATATATTTTGTGATTGTGACTAGTATTCTCTATTGTGATTATTCTTTTTGAGACCGTTCTACCATTTAGCTTTGAGTTGATTTACTTGTCGTATTCTCGTGTATTGTTGTGGTTGCTGTTGTGGTACTCAGTTTGTTAGGCCGAGGGCTCTGCGTGGTTGTGGTATTGAGATTGATAGTGGAAATGTTGTGGAATATGGGCACATTTTGTGAAGGCCATTCTATTGTGTTGTAGTGTTGTTGGCACGTGATGTTGTTGGGATATTTTATTTGGGTGTTTGCACGAGGTTTCTGCTGTGCTATTATTACTTTGATTATGCACATGCGGCGTGACAATGCTGGCTATATCTGTGTGTTTGCACATGTGGAGAGACAAGGTGGGAATGTTATTATGCGCATGTGGCGAGACAAGGCAGGCATTTACTTTATTATTGCGCACGTGGCGAGACAAGGTGGGCTATGTCGGGGATTAAATTAAGATGACTTGTGATCGCCTGGGGGCATTGTTGTTTTTTTGTAGTGGCATGCCTGCCCTGTGTGAGTTATACCGTGTACATTTCGTGGTGATCGTTTCTTACATGTCTTTCATTGTTTCTGATCCTACTAGTTGGCCTGGACTGTAATAGAACACATGCACAAACATACACATAGTTAATCACCCCTAACAGTTTAAAGTGACAGATCTGGCTGTTATTGATTAGTCATACACACCCTTGTCTACTTTCCTTCTATGTGAGAATGGTTCTACTGACACGTGATTCGTCCGTGCAGTTACCAGTTGTAATATGGGTACAAGATGCTATGTGTTTACGGTTCACGAATCGGGACCCATGACTTGTGAATATTTTGAGGTTTGGTACATTGTGGAGATTATTGTATAAATCTGGTGTGAAAGTTCTTGCTAAGATGCTACTTGTCCTCTCTTTATCTTTTTCATCGGATTTAGACCGTGTTTAGCTTACCCTACTATGTTACTACTTGTTTTGTTCCGCTGCTAATTGTTGCTTCTATTTCGTATTGCAAGCACTGTATTATTATTGTTATCATGAGTAGTTTTGTTGAGATAACATACTCTGTTAGTTCACTGCTCATAGTTGTCCAGGTTATCTAGTCCAGTAGGTGTCTTGACTGTCCTCGTCACTACTCCACTAAGGTTAGTCTTGATACTTACTAGGTACCGTTGTGGTGTACTCGTATTATGCTTCCGCTTAATTTTTGTGCAGATCCAGGTATTTCGAGTCAGTCGATCGTTAGCTAGATATAAAGACTTTTGTTGTGGAGACTCAAGGTAAATCCGTTGTTACGTTCGCAGGCTTCAGAGTCACCTTCTGATGTTGTTTCTGCACTGTTTATCCTTATTTCAAAACAGTTGTATTTAGAAGTTCTAGCAAAATCTGTAGAGCTTACGAGTACTACCGGGTTTGGGATCGTAAACTTTGCATAAAGACTTCTTCTTCACAATTGTGAATCGTTATCTATTATTGTTATTATTTTAGTAAATGTTAGGCTTATCTAGTCCCTAAGACTAGGTGCCATCACGACATCCTACAAAGGGAAATTAGGATCATGAGAAGTTGGTATCATAGCTCTAGGTTCATAAGCAAGTTGAGTAGAGTCTTGCGGATTGGTACGGAGACGTCTGTACTTATCTTTGAGAGGCTACGAAACTATTAGGATAGCTTCACTTCTTTCATTCCTATCGTGCGATTTTATTGATCTCGGAGTTTGAGTTTTTATCATTCTATTCTCTCACAGATGGTGAGGACACGAGATGCAGTTATCGATCAAGCTGCTCCCGGAGCAGGTGTTGCTAGAGGTAGAGACAGAGACCGACGAGGAGCACGTGCCGCAGCTATACCACCTACCAGAGCAACAGTTGAGGAGCCGCCAGTTACTCCGATTGGGGGACAGGTATTTGAGGGGCCTGTTGTGATGGGGTTGATTACGGTTGCACCAACTACTTCATTGATCATGGGAGGGTCTCATACTCCCGCTGCCCGTACTCCAGAGCAGCGCATTTCCATTGGTCAGGTTCTAGGTGTCACGGCGACATAGCCTGTGGTTCCAGTTCAGCCCGTGGTTAGGGCAGCAGCATCTGAGGAAGAGCAGCTTAGACTTGTAAGGTTCAAAAAGTACGACCCTCCTACTTTCAATGGTTTGGCTTCAAAGGGTGCACAGGGATTTCTAGAGGAGTTTAATCGCGTTCTCCGCACTATGGGCATTGTGGAGACGAGTGGGGTTGCTTTTACTACGTTCCAACTCAAGGGAGCGGCTTATTAGTGGTGGCGGGCATACGAGTTGGTAGCCCAGCTGATGCAGCTCCACTTTCATGGGCTTAGTTTTCAGAGATGTTCCTGAGAGAGTTTGTACCTCAGTCCCTTCGGGATGCATGGCGCACAGAGTTTGAGCAGCTACGCCAGGGCGCTATGTCAGTGTCAGAGTATGCTGTTAGATTCAATGATTTGGCTAGACATGCACCTGCTTCCCAAATTTTTGTGTGCTATTGTCCATGCCATCTGCATGAATTCGGGAGACCGACCTCGGATCTCCTAAAATTTTTGTGAGCCCATAAAAAATGACCTAAAGTAAAATATTTAGCGTTTCGCCATGAATGTTTCTCAGATTTTGGTATTTTAGGGCCATAAAGCAAGAATTCAGCACGATTCTTAGATTATCGTGTGCTATAGTCCACGCCATATGCATGTATTCAGGAGACCGACCTCGAATCACCTTAAATTTTGCAAGCGCATAAAAAGGACCTAAGGAACAATTGTCATCGCTTCTCCATGATCGTTCCTCGTGTTTTGGCATTTTTGGACCATAAGACGGGAATTCAATACGATTCCAATATTTTCGTGTGCTATAGTCCACGCTATGTGCATGAATTCGGGCAACCGACCTTGTATCTCCTAAAATTTTATGGCCCATCAAAAATGACATAAGGAACAATAGTTATTATTTCGCCATGATCGTTCCTCGTTTTAAGGCGTTTTTAGGCCATAAAATAGAAATTTAGAACGATTCCAAAATTTTCGTGTGCTATATAGTCCATGCCATATATAGGAATTCCGACTACTCGACCTGAATCTACTAAATTATTGCAGGACCATAAAAATGACCTAAGGAACATTAGTCTTCGTTTCTCCATGACCGCTTTTTTTTTTGGTGTTTTAGAGCCATAAAATAGGAATTCAGCACGATATTCAGATTTTCGTTTGCTTTAGTCCACGCTATCTACATGAATTCGGACGACTGGCCCCAAATCTCCAAAATTTTGCGGGCCCATAAAAATGACTAAGGAACAACAGTCATCGCTTCTACATAACCGTTCTTGTTTTATTGTGTTTTAGGGCCATAAAATGGGAATTCAGCATGATTCCCAGATTTTCATGCGCTAGTATTCACGCCATCTGCATGAATTAGGGCAATCGGCTCCAAATATCCTAAAATTTTGCAGGCCCATAATAAATGACCTAAGGCAAAATAGTCATCGCTTCGCCATTATTGTTCCTCATTTTGGGCTTTTAAGGCCATAAAATAGGAATTCAACACGATTCCCAAATTTTCATGTGCTATAGTCCACGCCTTCTGCATGAATTCAGGCGACCTGTCACGAATCTCTGAAAATTTTGCAAGCCCATAAAAGTCTACCTAAGGAACAGTAGTATCGCTTATACAAGAACGTTCCTCATTTTCTGGCTATTCAGGGCAATAAAACAGGAATTCAGCATGATTCACAGATTTTCGTGTGCTATTATCTACGCAATCTACATGAATTTGGGCGACCGACCTCGAATCTCCTAAAATTTTGCGAGACTATAAAAAAACGACCTATTAAATGATAGTCATCGCTTCGCCATGATCGATCCTTGTTTTTTGGGGTCTCAGGGCCATAAAATAGGAATTTAGCACGATTCCCAGATTTTCGTATGTTGTAGTCTACGCCTTCTGCATGAATTCGGGCGAATGGCCCCGAATCTCCTAAAATTTTGTGAGCACATAAAAATAGACCTCAGGAACAATAGTCATCGCTTCTCCATGACCGTTCCTCATTTTTTTGGCTTTTAGGGCTATAAAACAAGAATGCAACACGATTCCCAGATTGTTGTGTGTTATAGTCCATGCAATCTGCATGAATTTGGGCGACCGGACCCGAATATCCTAAAGTTTTGTGGGCCTATCAAAAACGACCTAAGGAACCATCATTAATGTTCCTTGCGTTTTGGCATTTTATGCCTATAAAACAGTAATTACACATGATTCTTAGATTTACGTATGCTATAGTCCACGCCATCTGCATAAATTCGGACGTTCGGCCCCGAATATTTTAATTTTGCGGGCCTATCAAAAATGATATAAAGAATACAAAATACATAATTTTCTCCCAATAGTTGTCCTAAAAAGTGAGTTCGCGCTTAACCTTTACGGGTGTCGGTTTTTCTCCTTGTACTTTTTCAAATTGAATTTATTTCCTCCTTAATAGATGACATGACTGAGGAATCATTTTCAAAATACAAAAGGCGCGTGACAGATAGAAAAATGGTCAAAAAGTGATTAAATAATACAGAAGTCTTGTTTTCGTTGGCACTCACGCTAATTACATTTATTAGTTGTATTAATGGAAGTACTAACCTTTTCTCTTTTCTTATTCTTTTATCTTTTGCCCATCTACTTCCGTTGAGTTACCAGATGGCAACAACAAGCACTCATTTATGAACAAAAATAGTACCTTATTTACTTATAGACTAATAAAATAAAATTTTATTTTGAGATTAGAAAATTAAGGAATAAACTTGGGAGTCTTAATATCACCTCATTTTTCAATTCATCTCTTCAAAATCACAAGTATTACCACACACGCTATCATCATGCTGGAGTAATATTTCTTTATCTTATTAACCCAAAAAAAAATATTTTGCTTAATAATTGATGAGCCCAAATAAAATTACAGATGAAATAATTCAACAAGAACAAAAGAATAAGTGAGTTCTTTGAGTTGCCGGTGTTCAAGCGCTCAACAACGTTCTTTCAGGGAATATTATTTTGGATTTCTTTGGGAAATTTTTACGGTGGAGTGAAATTAAATGAAATGGAATAAAAGGGTTATGGTAAGCATTTGGGTATATTAGGTAAAATATTATTTTAATTAATTATATTAATAGACTAATAATCATTTAAGAATAAAATTTATTATGTGGCATCATCAGAGGGCGAGTGTATGCCACACTCTGTGTACATCCTGGGAGAGGGCTTAGGAAGGAGGAAATAAATTCATTTTGGACAAGTACAGAGAGGAAAAACAACAATCGTAAAGGTGTAGTGGAAAACTCACTTTTCGGGACCAGTTTCGGGAGCAACTTATGTATTATATCAATAAGGAACAATAGTCATCGCATTTGCCATGGTCGTTCCTCGTTTTATGGTATTTTTGGGCAATAAAATAGGAATTCAGCACGATTCCCAAATTTTTGTGAGTTATAGTTCATGTCGTCTGCATGAATTCGGGCGACCGGCCCCGAATCACCTAAAGTTTTGTGGGCCCATCAAAAACCACCTAAGGAATAATAGTCATCGCTTCGCCATTATCGTTCCTCATTTTTTGATGTTCTAGGTACATAAAATAGGAATTCTGAATGCTTCCTAAATTTTCATGTGCTATAGTCCACGTTATCTGCATGAATTTGGGCGACCGGTCTCGAATTTCCTAAATATTTGGGGGCAAATTGAAAATAACCTAGGAACAATAGTCATTTGTTCTCCATAACCGTTCCTCGTGTTTTGGCATTTTAGGGCCATAAAACAGGAATTCAACACGATTTTTACATTTTCGTGTGTTATAGTCCACACCATCTGTATGAATTCGGGTGACCGGCCCCGAATCACCTAAAATTTTGCGGGCCCATAAAAAATGACCTAAGGAACAATAGTTATCGCGTTGCCATGACCGTTCCTCATTTTTTGGCACATTAGGGCCATATAACAGATATTCAACAAGATTCTAGAATTTTCACGTGCTATAGTCTACACCATCTGCATGAATTCAGGCGATCAGCCACTAATCACCTACAAATTTTTGGGCCTGTAAAAATGACCTAAGGAACAATAATGATAACTTCTTCATAACCATAAAATAGGAATTCAACACGATTTCCAAATATTTGTGTGCTATAGTCCACGCCATCTGCATGAGTTCGGGCTACCGGTCTCGAATCTCCAAAAAAAATTTCGAGCACATAAAAAATAATCTAAGGATTAATAGTCTGAATAACCTGAAATTTTGTGCACACGTCACATTCAACACTACAGAGCTCTCCAACTTTCGGAATTCCATTCCGACCCTTGGATCAAAATCTCACTATCGAACCGAAAACTTCAAAAATTCAACTTTCCACATTTCAAGCATAAATAAGCTACGTACCTCCAAAACACAATTCGGACACACCCCTAAGCCCGAAATCACCCAACGGAGCTAACGGAATCAACAGAATTCCATTCCGAGACCGTCTTCACACTGTTCCAACTACGGCCCAAATTCTAAAACTTAAAGTCTCGTTTAGGGACTAAAAGTCCAAAAACTCTATGAAACTCCAAATAAATCCTCCCGACAACTCACAATAGCAGAAACAAACATGGGGATTGCAGTTAATGGGAATCGGGGCGTTAATTTTTTAAATGACCGGCCGGGTCGTTACATCCTCCTACACTTAAACATTTGTTCGTCCTTGAACGAGCATAGAGACATACGTGAAGTAGTGAAAAGATAATGGTAACAGCTGGGCATATCCTGCTCAGTCTCCCAGGTCGCCTCCTCGACTGGCTGACCCCGCCACTGAATCTTTACTGATGCAATTCTCTTTGACCTTAGCTTTGGAACCTGCCTGTCCAATATCGCCACTGGCTCCTCAACATAAGATAGATCCTTGTCCAACTGGACTGAATTGAAATCCAACATGTGTGACAGATCACCGTGATACCTCCGGAGCATCGAAACATGAAATACCAGATGAACTCCTGCCAAGCTAGGAGGTAAGGGAAGCTCATAAGCAACCTCCCCAACCCGTCTCAATATCTCAAAAGGGCCAGTAAAACTCGGACTCAACTTCCCTTCCGTCCCAAATATCATAACGCCCTTCGTAGGCAAAACCCCAAGCAGAACCCGCTCTCCAACCATTTAGGAAACATCACAAACCTTCTGGTCCACGTAACTTTTCTGTCTGGACTGGGCTGTATGGAGTCTATCCTGAATCACCTTAACCTTCTCCAAAGCATCCTGAACCAAGTATGTGCCCAATAATCTAGCCTCACCCGACTCAAACCAACCCACTGGGGATCTACACCGCCTACCATATAAAGCCTCATACGGTGCCATTTGAATGCTGGACGGATAGTTGTTGTTGTAGGTAAACTCTGCCAATGGAAAGATCTGATCCCATGACCCTCCAAACTCAATCACACACGCACGGAGCATATCCTCAAGAATCTGAATAGTGCGCTCGGACTGTTCGTCCGTTTGAGGGTGAAATGGTGTACTCAACTCCACCCGAGTACCCAACTAATGTTGTACGTCCCTCCAGAACCGTCATGAGAACTGAGTACCTCTATCTGAAACTATGGAAACTGGAATACCATGCAGAAGAATAGGTGGTACATACAGGAATGGAATGCGCGGACTTGGTCAGTCGATCCACAATCACCCAAATGGAATCGCACTTCCTCAAAGTCCGTGGGAACCCAAGTACACAGTCCATGGTGATCCCCTCCGAATTCCACTCTAGAATCTCTATTTGCTGAAGCAACCCACCCGATCTCAGGTTCTTAAACTCACCTGCCGACAATTCAGGCAGCGAGCTACAAACCCAACTATATCCTTCTTCATCCGCCTCCACCAATAGTGCTGCCTCAAATCCTGGTATATCTTCGCGGCACCCGGATGGATGGAATATCGCGAACTATGCGCTTCCTCTAGAATCAACTCCCAAAGCCCATCAACATTGGGTACACATACCCGACCCTACATCATCAATACCCCGTCATTACCAATACTCACATCTCCGGCATCGCCACGCAAAACCTTGTCCTTGAGGATAAGAAAATGAGGGTCATCAAACTGACGCTCTCTGATACGATCAAACAAGGAAGACCAAGAAACCACGCAAGCTAGAACTCGATTGGGCTCCGAAAGATCCAATCTCACAAACTGGCTGGCTAAGGCCTGGACATCCATCGCCATGGGCCTCTCTGCTGCTGGTAAATAAGCCAAACTCCCCAAACTCTCTTCCCGGCGACTCAAAGCATCGGCTACCACATTGTCCTTGCCCCGGGTGATACAAAATAGTGATATCATTGTCCTTCAGCAGCTCTAACCACCTCATCTGACGCAAATTATGATCCTTCTGCTTGACTAGATGCTGCAAACTCCGGTGATGAGTACAAATCCACAAGGCACACCGTACAAATAATGAAGCCAGACCTTCAAGGCGTGAACGATAGCAGCTAACTCGAGATCATGGACACGATAATTCTTCTCATGTACCTTCAACTGTCTGGACGCGTAGGCAATCACCCTATCATCCTGCATCAATACCGCTCCAAAGCCATTCCTCGAGGCATCACAATAAATAGTATAAGACCCCGAACCTGTAGGCAATATCAAAACTGGGGCTGTAGTCAAAGCTATCTTGAGTTTTTGAAAGCTCGCCTCACACTCTTCTATCCACTGGAACGGAGCACCCTTTAGGGTCAGCCTGGTCATAGGGGCTGCAATAGATGAAAACCCCTCAACAAATCGACGGTAATAACCCGCCAAGCCAAGAAAACTGCGGATCTCTGTAGCTGAGGATGGTCTGGGCCAACTTTGCACTGCTTCTACCTTCTTCGGATCCACCTAAATACCCTTACTCGATACCACTTGGCCTAAGAATGCCACGAAATCCAACCAAAACCCACATTTCGAGAACTTTGCATATAACTTCTTTTATCTCAAAGTCTGAAGCACTGTCCTCAGGTGTTGCTCATGATCTAACCGACTCCAAGAATACACCAAAATATCATCGATAAAGACAATGACGAACGAGTCAAGATATGGCCAGAACACACTGTGTATCAAATGTATGAAGGCTGCCGGGGCATTGGTCAGCCCAAATGACATAACGAGTAACTCGTAATGACTATACCGAATCCTGAAAGCAGTCTTCGGGATATCTGGCTCCCGAATCTTCAACTGATGGTAACCTGAATGCAAGTCAATCTTAGAAAACACTCGTGCACCCTGTAGCTGGTCAAACAAATCATCAATACGAGGCAAAGGATAACGTTTCTTCACTGTAACTTTGTTCAACTAGCGATAATCAATGCACATACACATAGAACCATCCTTCTTCTTAAAAAACAAGACAGTAGCACCCCAAAGTGATACATTGGGCCGAATAAAACCCTTATCGAGCAATTACTGTAACTGATCCTTCAAATCCTTCAACTCACGAGGGGCCATACGATATAGAGGAATAGAAATGGGCTGAGTGACCGGCAACATGTTAATGCCAAAATTAATATCTCTATCGGGCGGCATGCCCGAAAGATCAATTGGAAATACATCAAAAAAAACCTGTACCACTGGGACTGAATCAACTGTAGGGGTATCAATACTGACACTTCTCACATAAGCTAGATATGCGTCACACCCCTTCTCAACCATACGCTGAGCCTTAAGGAATGAAATAACTCTACTGGAAGTATGATCTAATGTACCCCTCCACTCTACTCGCGGTACACCTAGCATAGCCAGCGTCACGGTTTTGGCGTGACAATCAAGAATATCATAATGGGGCGACAACTAGTCCATGCCCAAGATAACATCAAAGTCTACCATGCTGAGCAATAATGTCACGACCCCAGTTCGCCCTCCGTGAACTATCGTGACGACACCTAGTCTCTACGACTAGGTAAGCCTAACAAAGTGAAAAATAAACAAGTTGCAGAAATAAGTAATTAAAAACCAAAATAACAAAATGAAACAGTGATTAAGATAACGCTCGGCATATACAATAAAAACTCTCGAAACTAACAACATTTCCCAAAACCCAAAATCTCATGAAATCACAAGCTTTTGGATGTCTACAAGTATCTAACTCCAGAATGTCTAACAATAGAAAATACAGAAGGGCTAATACTTAAAGAGAGAATAGAAAGGGACTCCTCGGTCTGCGAACGCGGAAGATATACCTCGATGTCTCTGGAAGAGTCACCTCGCCTCAAGGATGATAGGAATTAGTCGAAGTCCCTCGATCTGCACATGAAAAACATGCGCAGAAAGAGCATGAGTACACCACATCGGTACTCACTAAGTGCCAAGTCTAACCTTGGTCGGGTAGTGACGAGGAAAGTCAGGGCTCTACTGAGATTAAATGAAATATAAGGTATAACATTATAGAATGAGACAGTATAACTAGTTGCAACAGTAAGAAATAACACAGAATTGAAAGAGCAACAACAACTATAACAGAGACAAAATAATCACGAAAAAGAGTACAACTCAATGCAGAGATAACAACCGGGGATCTCCCAGGATACCGACTTGTAGTCCCAAATATATATATCCCGTGGATCTCCCGGGATACCGTCCCGTAGTCCAACTCATAGTGCGTGGGGATCTACCGAAATTTCGATCTATAGTCCCAAATGCAAATACGCAGTACTGGGGAAATCTACCGGGTGCAGTCCATAGTTCCAATATAAAAGTGCAAGGGGGTCTCCCGGAATACAATCTGTAGTCCCAAAGTAAACAGACAGGGGGATCTCCCGGGATACCGTCCCGTAGTCCCAAAGTAAACACACAGCAACAACATGAAGGATACACAATTCAATTCAAATTCCATACCAAGGTAAAAAAGGTATTTCTAGCCTAGCATGCTGCACGAAATCCAAATAAGGCAGTTTGAGCAAGTAAAGCAATTAAGTCAATTAGACATGCTTGCCTAAGCTAACAACATGCTTAAATTGCAGGTAGTATAAGCATGATAAGAAACACAATTATATTTACTTAATGAAAACTGGGTTTTTCAACAATTAGCACAATTACGCACTCGTCACCTCACGTACAAGGCATTTCAAATATTAATAACACCAAATCCTAAGGGGAGTTTCTCCCACACAAGGTTACACAAGCCACTTACCTTAAACCGGCTCAAAAGTCAACCCGGAACCACGTTCTTGCCACGAGTACTCGACTCCAAATGGCCCAAATCTATTCAATTCAATTGCATAATGTAAATAGCACTTCAAGTAACTGATTCTATAAATAAATTCGAAGCTAATACGGGAAATTTGCTTAAATGACCAAAACGCCCTCCGGACCCACGTCTCGAGATTGGGTACAATTTATATTTTCAGAATTCTCATACTCTCACGAGTTCATACATACCAAAATTATCCAAATCCAATGTCAAATTCCGAAACAAAACTAGAAATCTAGGTCTAAGAACTTTCTTCAAATTTTCCCCTATTTTCATCTCAAATTCGAAATTAAATGACAAATATACGATTAGATTATAGGAATACAACTAGAAAGGGATTAGGAATCTTTACCCACTGATTTCCTCTTCAAAATCTTCCCAAAATCGCCCTCTCCAGATCTCCAAATCAATTTTCTAACTTTTGATACTAAACCCTCAAATTTCTGATTTTTCTACCCAGCAAATCCGCATCTGCGGTCCAACTTCCGCATTCGCGATACCGCTTCTGCAGTCAAGGGAACCACTTATGCGGTTTCCGCTTAAATCCTCTCCGCCGCACTTGCGACCCAGAATCCGCTATCATGCAGGTGCGGTAAACCTTACGCTTCTACGATTCCTGGCCTTTCCTCATCTGGCCGCTTTTGTGGCTTTATTCCGCATCTGTGGGAGTCGCACCTACGGTCTCTCAACCGCAGATGCGGTTATGACAGCAGTCATAACTTCGGCTGCAACTCCAAATTCCAAATCTTTCCGTCAACCATCCGAAATCATCCCGAGGCCCCTGGGAGCTCAACCAAAAGCACAAACAAGTCTAATATCATTGTTCAAACTTATACGAATCTTCAAAACACCTCAAACAACATCGAATCAACCAATTAGCATCGGATTTAAGCATAAGAACTTCAAAAACTCTCAATTTACGTTTTCGATCAAAAAGTCTATCAAACCTCGTCCGAATGACCTTAAATTTTGCACACACGTCACATTCAACACTACAGAGCTACTCCAACTTCCGGAATACCATTCCGACCTCGATACCAAAATCTCACTACCGAACCGGAAACTTCAAAAATTCAACTTTTGGCATTTCAAGCATAAATTAGCTACGGACCTCCAAAACCCAATCCGAACACGCTCCTAAACCCGAAATCACCTAACGGAGCTAACGAAACCAATAGAATTCCATTCTAAGGCCGTCTTTACACCGTTCCGACTGCGGTCCAAATTCTAAAACTTAAGCTCTCATATAGGGACTAAGTGTCTGAAAACTCTTCGAAACTCCAAATAAATCCTCCCGGCAACTCACAACAGCAGAAACAAACACGGGGAATGCAGTTAATAGGGGATCGAGGCTTTAATTCTTAAAATGACTAGCTAGGTCATTACATCCTCCTACACTTAAACATTTGTTCGTACTCGAACGTGCATAGAGACATACCTGAAGTAGTGAAAAGATGAGGGTAACGGCTGCGCATATCCTGCTCGGTCTCCCAGGTCGCTTCCTCGACCGGCTGACCCCGCCACTGAATCTTTACTGATGCAATGCTTTTTCACCTCAGCTTTCGAACCTGCCTATTCAATATCGCCACTGGCTCCTAAACATAAGATAGATCATTGTCCAACTAGACTGAACTGAAATCCAACACGTGCGATGGATAACCGTGATACCTCCTGAGCATCAAAACATAAAATACCAGATAAACTCCTGCCAAGCTGGGAGGTAGGGCAAGCTCATAAGCAACCTCCCCAACACGCCTCAATATCTCAAAATGGCCAATAAAACTCGGACACAACTTCCATTTCTTCTCAAATTTCATAATGCCCTTCATCGGCGAAACCCGAAACAGAACCCGCTCTCTAACCATATAGGAAACATCACGAACCTTCCAGTCTGTGTAACTCTTCTGTTTGGACTGGGATGTACAGAGTCTATCCTGAATCACCTTAACCTTCTCCAAAGCATCGTGAACCAAGTCTGTGCCCAATAATCTAGCCTCACCCGGTTCCAACCAACCCACCGCAGATCTACACCGTTTACCATATAAAGCATCATACGGTGCCATCCGAATGCTAGATTGATAGCTGTTGTTGTAGGCAAACTCCGCAAATGGAAAGAACTGATCCCAAGACCCTCCAAACTCAATCACACACGCACGGAGCATATCCTCAAAAATCTAAATAGTGCGCTCGGACTGTCCGTCCGTCTGAGGGTGAAATATTGTTCAACTCCACCCGAGTACCCAACTCATGTTGTAGGGCCCTCCAGAACCGTGATGTAAAATGAGTACCTCTATCTGAAATAATGGAAACTAGAATACCATGCAGACGAACAATCTCCCGGATATAAATCTTCGCCAACCGCTCTGAAGAATAGGTAGTACACACAGGAATGAAGTGCGCGGACTTGGTCAGCCGATCCACAATCACCCAAATGGAATCGAACATCCTTAAAGTCCGTGGGAGTCCAACTACGAAGTCCATAGTGATCCTCTCCCACTTCCACTCCAGAATCTTTATATGCTGAAGCAAACCACCAGGTCTCCGGTGCTCATACTTCACCTGCTGACAATTGAGGCATCGAACTACAAACCCAACTATCTTTATTCATCCACATCCACCAGTAGTGCTGTCTCAAATCCTGGTACATCTTTGCAGCACCCGGATGAATGGAATATCGCAAACTATGGGCCTCCTCTAGAATCAACTCCCGAAGCCTTTCAACATTGGGTACACAAATCCGACCCTGCATCCTCAATACCCCATCATCACCAATAGTCACATCTCTGGCATCACCGTGCTGAACCTTATCCTTGTGGACAAGCAAATGAGGGTCATCAAACTGACGCTCCCTGATAAGATCAAATAATGAAGACCGAGAAACCACGCAAGCTAGAACCCGACTAGGCTCCGAAAGATCCAATGATGGCTAAGGCCTGAACATCCATCACCATGGGCCTCTCCACTGCTGGAAAATAAGACAAACTCCCCAAACTCTCTGCCCGGTGACTCAAAGCATCGGCCTCCACATTGGCCTTGCCCGGATGATACAAAATAGTGATATCATAGTCCTTCAGCAGCTCTAGCCATCTCCTCTGGCGCAAATTAAGATCCTTCAGCTTGAACAGATGCTGCAAACTCCTGCGATCAGTATAAATCTCACAAGGCACACCGTACAAACAATGATGCCAAATCTTCAAGGCATGAACAATAGCAGCTAACTCAAGATCACGGACAGGGTAATTCTTCTCATGTACTTTCAACTGCCCGGACGCGTAGGCAATAACCCTTCCATGCTGCATCAATATCACTCCAAGGCCAATCCTCGAGGCATCACAATAGATGGTATAAGACCCCAAACCTGTATGCAATATCAAAACTGGGGATGTAGTCAAAGCTGTCTTGAGCTTCTAAAAGCTCGTCTCACACTCTTCTGTCCATTGGAACGGAGCACCCTTTAGGGTCAGCCTGGTTAAAGGTGCTGCAATGGATGAAAACCCCTCAACAAATCGACGGTAATAACCGGCCAAGCCAAGAAAACTACGGATCTCCATAGCTGAGGATGGTCTGGGCCAACTCTGTATTGCTTCCACTTTCTTCGGATCCACCTTTATCCCCTTACTAGAAACCACGTGACCCAAGAATGCCACGGAATCCAACCAAAACTCACATTTCGAGAACTTAGCATAAAACTTCTTCCCCCTCAAAGTCTGTAGCACAGTCCTTAGGTGCTGCTCATGATCTTCCCGACTCCGAGAATATACCAGAATATCATCAATAAAGACATTGACAAATGAGTCAAGATATGGTCGGAACATACTGTGCATCAAATGCATAAAGGCTGCTGGGGCATTGGTCAGCCCAAATGACATAACAAGGAACTCTTAATGACCATACCGAGTCTTGAAAGTAGTCTTCGGGATATCTGGCTCTCGAATCTTCAACTGATGGTACCCTGAACGCAAGTCAATCTTAGAAAACACTCGTGCACCCTATAGCTGGTCAAACAAATCATCAATGTGAGGCAAAGGATAAAAGTTCTTCACTGTAACTTTGTTCAACTGGCGATAATCAATGCACATACGCATAGAACCATCCTTCTTCTTCATGAACAAGACAGGAGCACCCCAAGGTGATACACTAGGCCTAATAAAACCCTTATTAAGCAATTCCTGTAACTCGTCCTTCAACTCCTTCAACTCAGGAGGAGCCATACGATACGGAGGAATAGAAACAGGCTGAGTGCCCTGCAACAAATCAATGCCAAAATCAATATCTTTATCGTGCGGCATGCCCGGAAGGTCAGCTGGAAACAAATCAGAGAAATCCCGTACTACTGGGACTGAATCAACTATAGGGTATCAATATTGACATCTCTCACATAAGCTAGATACGTGCCACACCCCTTCTCAACCATCCGCTGAGCCTTATGGAATGAAATAACTCTTCTGGGAGTGTGATCTGAAGTACCCCTCCACTCAACACATGGTACACCTGGCATAGCCAGCGTGACGGTTTTCGCGGGACAATCAAGAGTTGAATAATGGGGCGACAACCAGTCCATTCCCAAGATAACATCAAAGTCTACCATGCTGAGCAATAATAAATCTGCTCTGGTCTCAAAACCACTAAGAGCAACCACACACGATCGATAAACGCGGTCCACATCAAGAGAATCTCCCACGGGAGTAGAAACGTAAACAGGGGAACTCAAAGAATCCCGAGATACACCCAAATGCGGAGCAAAATAAGAAGACACATAAGAATAAGTAGAGCCTATATCGAATAGAACCGATGCATCTCTGTGACAAATTAGGACAATACCTGTGATGATAGAATCGAAGGCAACAGCCTCGGTACGGGCAGGAAGGGCATAGTATCTGGCCTGGCCTCCCCCTCTAGGGAGACCTCTACCTCCCAGACCTCTACCTCTAGCTGGCTAAGCAGGTGGGGTAGGAACTGGAGTTGTAACCACAGTTTGAGAACTCTGTGGGGCACGCTGTGGCTGAGAAGTCAGTAGAGGTGCACCCCTCCTAAGTGTGGGGCAATCCCTTACCATACGGCGTGTGTCACCACACTCAACAAGCATTGGGAGGACTTGGCGGCTCTGACTGGCTCGGTTGGAGTCAGCTGGACTGACCACTAAAAGAACCCCGCGCAGGAGGCACGCTAAATACCGGAGGTGCATAATAAGGCTCATGAGGCCTAGGAAGAGCTGGAATACCACTGGTTGCTAGAAGAGCTGAATGAACATGGCGACTCATATAACCCCTACCATGACGACCTGCAGCTGGGGCACGGGCACCGGAATAATGGCCCGACTCTCGAGACCTCTTGGCCTCCCTCTCCTCTCTCTCCCTAGCATGCATACCCTTAATCCTCCTAGCAATGCTCACCACCTGCTGATAAGAAATATCCATCTCCCACTCACGAGCCATGCTGGGAATAAGCCCCTCAATAAACCGGCGAACCCTCTTGCGAATAGTAGAAACCAAAGCTAATGCATGTTTAGCCAAAACTAGTGTAACAGACAGCATACTCCGAGATAGTCATAGCGCCCTGACGCAAATGCTCAAACGCAGTGCGCCATGCATCCTTGAGGCTCTAAGGAACATAGTCTCTCAGGAACATATCTGAAAATTGAGTCCAAGTCAGGGAGGCTGCCTCATCCGGACTGTCTAACTCATAAGTACGCCACCACTCATAGGCGGCCCCTCGAAGCTAGAAGGTAGTGAAGGAAACCCCGCTCGATCCTAAAATAGCAATGGTACGAAAAATATGGTGGCACTCATCTAGAAACCCCAGAGCATCATCTGATTCTAGACCACTTAATACAGAAGGCTTATACTTCTTGAATCTCTCAAGCCTCCGTTGTTCATCCTCGGAACCCGCTGCCCTATCCTCGGGCTGATCTGGAACTATGGGCTGTACCGGAATAATCTCTGGGACCTGATCAACATGCACTCGCTGCTCAGGAGTGTGGGCGGCGGGAGTCTGTGCTCCTCCCCCGGCCTGAGATAAAGATCCAGCAAGGGGAAGCAATCCTGCCTGAGCCAGAGTGGTGTACATGCTCATGAACTGCGTAGGAGTCTCCTGAAGTACTGAAGTAGTAGTAGTAGTAGGCGTATCATGTGCCTGGGCTCTTAGTGGAACAGTTGGTGGCTCCTTGGTGGCAGCTCGCATGGGTGCTCTGGCTGCACTGGGTGCGCGTCCTCGGTCTCTACCCCGGCCCCGGCCCCAGCCCCGGCCTCTGACGGCTGCAGTAGGGGGCACGGGTGCCTGATCATCTCGGGTATCACGTGTTCTCACCATCTGTGAGAGAATAGAAGACAAAAGTTTAGAGTTGTGATATCAAAAATCTCGCACGACAAGGAATCAAATGAAGTGGAATTTTCCTAACGGTTACATAGCCTCTCGTAGATAAGTACAGACGTCTCCGTACCTATCCGCGAGACTCTAATAAATCGGCTTTTGTTTCATGACTCCTATGAACCTAGAGCTCTGATAGCAACTTATCACGACCCCAGTTCGCCCTCCGTGAACTATCGTGACGGCACCTAGTCTCTACGACTAGGTAAGACTAACAATGCGGAAAATAAACAATTTGCAGAAAGAAGTAATTAAAAACCTAAATAACAAGATGAAACAATGATTAAGATGCCTCTCAGCATATATAATACAAACTCTCGAAACTAACAACATTTCGCAAAACCCGGAATCTCATAATCACAAACTTTTGGATGTCTACAAGTATCTAACTCCAAAAATGTCTAACAATAGAAAATACAGAAGGGCTAATACTTAAAGAAAGAATAGAAAGGGACTCCTCGTCTGCGGACGTGGTAGATATACCTCGAAGTCTCTAGAAGAGTCGCATCGCCTCAAGGATGATAGGACTAAGTCGAAGTACCTGGATTTGCACATGAAAAACATGCGCAGAAAGGGCATGAGTAAAGCAAAGCGGTACTCAGTAAGTGCCAAGCCTAACCTCGGTCGGGTAGTGACGAGGAAAGTGAGGGCCCTACTGAGATTAAATGAAATATAAGGTATAACAGTATAGAATGAGACAATATAACTAGGTGCAACAGTAAGAAATAACATAGAATAGAAAGAGCAACAACAGCTATAACAGAGACAAAATAATCACGGAAAAGAGTACAACTCAACTCAGAGATAACAACCGGGGATCTCCCAGGATACCATCCTATAGTCCCAAATATAAATATCCAGTGGATCTCCCGGGATACCGTCCCGTAGTCCAACTCATAGTGCGCGGGAATCTACCGGAATTCCGATCCTTAGTCCCAAATGTAAATACGCAATACCGAGAATCTACCGAGTGCAGTCCCGTAGTTCCAATATAAAAGTGCAGGGGGATCTCCCGGAATACAATCCGTAGTCCCAATGTAAACAAACAGGGGGATCTCCCAAGATACCGTCCCGTAGTCCCAAAGTAAACACACAGCAACAACATAAAGGATACACAATTCAATTCAAATTCCATACCAAGGTAAAATAGGTATATATAGCCTAGTGGGCTGCGCGTAATCCAAATAAGGCAGTTTGAGCAAGTAAAGCAATTAAGTCAATTAGACATGCTTCCCTAAGATAACAACAGGCTTAAATTGCAAGTAGTATAATTAGGAAATGAAACACAATTATATTAACTTAATGAAAACCAGGTTTTTCAACAATTAGCAAAAGTACACACTCATCACCTCACGTACAAGGCATTTCAAATATTAATAACACCAAATCCTAGGGGAGTTTCCCCCATACAAGTTTAGACAAGCCACTTACCTTGAACTGGCTCAAAAGTCAACCAAAAACCACGTTCTTACCATGAGTACTCGACTCCAAATGGCCTAAATCTTTTCAATTTAATTGCATAATATAAATAGCACTTCAAGTAACTGATCCTATAAAGAAATTCTAAGCTAATACGCACAATTAGGTAGAATGACCAAAATGCCCTCCGGGACCACGTCTCGGAATCGGGTAAAATTTAGATTTTTAGAATCCTCATACTCTCACGAGTTCATCCATACCAAAATTATCCATATCCAATGTCCAATTCCCAATCAAAACTCGAAATCTAGGTCTAAGATTTTCTTCAAATTTTTCCCAAATTTTCATCTCCAATTCGAAATTAAATGACAAAAGTACGATTAGAGTATAGGAATACAACTAGAATGGGATTAGGAATCGTTACCCACGGATTTCCTCTTCAAAATCCTCCCAAAATTGCCCTCTCCCGAGCTCCAAATCAATTTTCTAAGTTTTGAAACTAAACCCTCAAAATTCTGATTTTTCTGCCCACCAAATCTGCATCTGCGGTCCAACTTCCGCATCCGCGATACCGCTTCTGCGGTCAAGGGAACCGCTTATGCATTTCCACTTAAATCCTCTCCGCCGCACCTGCGACCCAGAATCTGCATCTGCGGTCACACAGGTGCGGTAAACCTTCCACTTCTGCGGTTCCTGGCCTTTCCTCATCTGGCCGCTTCTGCGGCTTTATTCCACATATGTGGGAGTCGCACCTGCGGCCTCTCAACCACAGATACGGTTATTACAGCACTCATAACTTCAGCTGCAACTCCAAATTCCAAATCTTTCCGTCAACCATTTGAAATCATCCTGAGGCCCCCAGGACCTCAACCAAAAGCACAAACAAATCTAATACAATTGTTCAAACTTATACTAATCTTCATAACACCTCAAACAACATCGAATCAACCAATTAGGATCGGATTCAAGCCTAAGAACTTCAAAAACTCTCCATTTACGCTTTCCTTCAAAAAGTCTATTAAACCTCGTCCGAATGACCAGAAATTTTGCACACACGTTACATTTAACGCTACGGAGCTACTCCAACTTTCGGTATTCCATTTCGACCTCGATATCAAAATCTCACTACCAAACCGGAAACTTCAAAAATTCAACTTTAGGCATTTCAAGCCTAAATTAGCTACGGACCTCCGAAACCCAATCTGAATGCGCTCCTAAACCTAAAATCACCCAACGGAGCTAACGGAACCAAAGGAATTCCATTCTGAGGCCGTCTTTACACTGTTCCGGCTATGGTCCAAATTCTAAAACTTAAGCTCTCATTTAGGGACTAAGTGTCCCAAAACTCTCCGAAACTCCAAATAAAACCTCCCGACAACACACAACAGCAGAAACAAACACGGGGAATGCAGTTAATAGGGGATCGGGGCATTAATTCTTAAAACGACCGGCTGGGTTGTGACAAATTAAACCGGCTCTGGTCTCAAAACCACTAAGAGCAACCACACATGACCGATAAACGCGGTCCACAACAAGAGAATCTCTCGCAGGAGCAGAAACATAAATAGGGGAACTCAAATAATCCCAAGATACGCCCAAATGCGGGGCAAAATAAGAAGACACATATGACTTCTTGCATATGATCACCTTTGGGAGAATTCTTAGTCTCCCTAACTTTAGGAACCCCCAATTTGAGGTTTTACAAATGTAAAAGTTAGACTCATTGGTTATCCATTGGTTATTCATTGGTTATTCATTTTCTAAATGGATAAATGGTTCTTATCCATATTTGGCCCGTTTTAAAAAGTTCATTGTCCCACCCATTTTTTAGTGGATAATATGGGTGGTTAACTATTTACTTTTAACCATTTTGCCACCCCTTGTGTGCGGTTTGGTTTTCCTACGTCCAGGTTAGCATATCACAAGAGAAGGCAAGGTTTATGTTCTCCTTCAAATTTATCCCATCAAAGTGGAAATAAAATGTCACGACCCAAATTTCCCTCTATAAGATGTCGTGACGGCACCTAGTCTCTAAGACTAGGTAAGCCTAACAATTTGCGGAATAATTGAAATAACAATAGAAATAACGACTATATTTCACAGGTATATATAAAATACTGAGAAATGCCGCTCGGCATATACAACTAAAACCAACAACTCGACTATAAACAACTCCCAAAACCCGGTAGTTACAAGTCACAAGCTCTAAGAAATTGTTCTAACTGTCTCTACACATCAGCATCTAGGAAAATATAGAAGAACAACATAAAGGAATAGAGGGGGAATATGAGGTCTGCGGACGCTGGCAGATATTCCTTGAAGTCTTCGTAGCAGCAGCACGTACTCTCTACTAATAGCGGGGCTGGTATGAGGTACCTGGGTCTGCACACAAAATATGTGTAGAAGAGAAGCATGAGTACAACACAACATTACCCAGTAAGTGCCAAGTCTAACCTCAGTAGAGTAGTGACGATGTCAGGTCAGGGCCCTACTGGATTATAATAATTAAGGCTGAAGATATTGTAATATAATGAAAGATTGAAAATTTAACAATGATAAATTACAGAAAGGTAACAACAAAACACATAGGAATAAATAATAGGGACGCTCCCGAGGTACCCCCTCGTAGTCCCAAAAGTAAATACTCAACAGGGGAGCTCCCGAGGTACCACCTCGTAGTCCCAAAAGTAAATATGCGACAGGGTAGCTCCGGAGGAACCGCCTCGTAGTCCCAAAAGTAAACACATAGCTCTCAACCGATGGAACAACAAATTCACAGAAAGAAATCCTACAGTTAAACACTAAATACAAAATGAAGGAAAAACAGGGATTCAACTATGCATGCTGCAGAGATTTCAATTAAGCATTTAAGACACGTAGACATGCGATATTAGGCTAAACATGATAACTATACAAGCTGGGATAACTCATTTAAGATATAACAGGTTACTTTAGTAAAACAACCTGGATTTTTCAATAATTAGCCCGTGTACGCAATCGTCACGTTGCACACATGGCACTCGCATATAAAAAATTATTATAAAAGTATCAAATCCTAAGGGAAATTCCTCCACACAAGGTTATGCAAGCCACTTACCTCAAACCAAGTCGATTAGTCAATAAGGATGCCTTTTCCTCGACTTTCCGAATCCGAATGACCAAATTTAGCCAAAAGCAATTTCATACTGTAAATATAACTATATGAACTAATCTAATTAATGAATTCAAGACTATAACAAGAAATTAGAAAATCGCCCCAAAAGGCCCACGTCTCGAAATCGGGTAAAAGTCACAAAAATCCGAACACCCGTTTAACCACAAGTTCACCCATACCAAAATTACACAAATCCAATTCCAAAACCTCGATTAAAATCCCATAATTCGGCCTAAGGATCTTCCACCTTTTCCCCCCAATTTCTCAACCCAAATCTTTAATTAAATGATGAAATGAGTGATGGATTAGTGAATATTAATAAAAAAATAAGTCAAGAATCCATACCCAATTGTGTCCACTGAAAATTCCTTGAAATTCGCCTCAATCCAAGCTCTATATGTCAAAATATGAATAAAATGGCAAACCCTCAATTTTAAACCATCCTGCCAAGAGATTTCACTTCTGCGAGTACTTGGCCACATCTGCGGCTCTGCACCTGCGGAAATACCATCGCAGGTGCAGTTCTAAATTATGCATAGAAGGCTCGCACCTACGGACCTCTCAGCGATTATGCGCAAGCGCGTCTGTGGACATTGATCTACTTTTGCGGACTTTCGCTTCCAACTCATTCTCCACTTCTCCGATCATCCCTCTGCAGGAGCGACTCCGCTTCTGCAGTCTACACATCGCTCCTGCGACCACTGGACACCTCGTCAATGCCGCATCTACGATCATCCTCTCGCATATGCGAGTCCGCACGTGCGAGTCTGCACGTGCAAGTCCGCACCTGCGGCTAACCCCACCGCAGGTGCGTTGACACCAGAAGCTCGAATCTTCAGCAATAGCACAAGTTTAAATTTTGATCCATTAACCAACCGACATACACTCGAGGCCTCGAGACCTCAACCAAATATGCCAGAAAGTCAAAACATTTTACAAACTTAGTCGAGCCTTCAAATAACTTCAAACAACGCTAAAATCACAAATCACACACCAATTCACGCTTAATGAACTTAGGAAATTCCAACTTCTGTAAACGATGTCGAAACCTATCAAATCACGTCTGATTGACCCCAAATTTTGCACACAAGTCATAATTGACATTACGGACCTGCTTCAACTTTCAGAATCAAAATCCGAACCCGATATAAAAAAGTCAACGCCTAGTCAAACTTCCCAAAATTCATCCAATTTTCCAACTTTCGCCAATTAACACTAAAATGACCTACGGGCCTCCGAATGAACATCCGGACACGCTCCTAAGACCGAAATCACCATACGGAGCTATTTGAACGGATGAAACTCTATTTCGGAGTCGTCTTCACACAATTCAAACTACAATCAAATTCCTAGAACTTAAGCTTCCATTTTAGGGACTAATATCCCATTACACTCTGAAACCAAAACAAATCCTCCCGGCAAGTCACATAAGAATAAGATGAAACAGAGGAAGCAGTAAATGGGGGGATCTGGGCTAATACTCTCAAAACAATCGGCTGGGTCGTTATATCCTCCCCTCTTAAAATAATCGTTCATTTTCGAATGAGTGTAGAGACATAACTAAAGCGGTGAATATATGAGGATAACGGCTACGCATATCATGCCCGGTCACCCAAGTCGCCTCATCGATAGGCTGACACCTCCACTGAACCTTCACAGAATCAATGTTCTTTGACCTCAACATTCGAACCTACCTGTCCAATATGGCCACCAGCTCCTCAACATAAGACAAATCCCTGTCCAACTGGACTGAGCTGAAATCTAAAACATGAGATGGATCGCTGTGATACTTTCGGAGCATAGAAACATGGAATACTGGATGAACTCCAGCTAAACTAGGAAGCAAGGCAAGCTCAAAAGCAACCTCCCCAAATTACAGCAACACCTCAAACGGG
>NW_017671603.1:198692-239173 GCF_001879085.1 Nicotiana attenuata
AACCTATTTTGAAGAGAGGGGGACATATTTTTGGACATAAATTAGACCTTAAGGAGGCAGAGACACTTACTTGAGGGTTAGACAACACCCTTGGAGGCAAGAACACATTGGGAAGCAAGGCGGAGAATTTCTTCTACGAGTTTTTTTCCTTCCTCTTCCTATTTTTCATTGTTGGTTATGCTTTTTAGTATTGTAGTTTTACATACTATTATGAATAGCTAATTCGTTTTCTATGGTTTTGATGGAACCTTTTGGAGATGAATTGGTTGTTATATTAATATAGTTTTGAATTGGTTGTTTATCTCTATTTGTTCAACTACGTTTTGATTGTGGTTAATTGAAAGGATCCTCAATTAGCCGTTCCTATTTATTATGTATCTGGTTGAGAGAGAGTGCATATTTAGGTAGTTGTTTGAACAACATCACTCCCGGAGTATAGGCGAGAGTCATAACCGAGGGTTTAGAGGTTGGATTAGAGATAACGATACCTCGGGTGCAATCTAAGTGAACTGTAATGTGAATCTAGCTAGCGTAGCTTGAGAGAGTGCGTCTAGTAAATTATCATAATTGCTTGAGAGAGATTTATGATAGCTGGAGAGTTCATGATTGATAGAGGCAACTAAGTCAAAGCTATAAGAAACATACAACTAATGAAATCAATAATTGGGGAAATCATAACTCTAGACCTCCTTAATTTAGTCTCCAACCCTTTATCTCGTTAGTTGATAACTTTACCGCTTTGTAGTATTTGCTAGTTAATTAGTTAGAAATATAAATCTCAATCTTTATAATTTAGGAAATTGTTCAAACTTGTCTTCTTAGTGATATTAAACAGATATAGCTAAGCCTTAGTTCTCTGTGGGATTCGACTCCGGACTTTTAGACCGGATTATATTTGCAGCGACCGCTTATCCTTTTTAGGACTAGAGTTGGGCGTGATCAATATTCATTTTTATTTTCGTTGCGGCGTGCAACCCGCTACCCAAACAATATAAATTAATAATTCTTCCAAATGAAATTACTCCAATAAATACAACAATTAATACGAATTCATAAGATAACGAAGCACACAATAATTATGATTCATTTAGAAAACAAATAATGACAAGTAGAAACTATTTGTGGAAACTAAGAAGGAAATAGGCAATTTAATTTTTTAGTATGCTAAATGTCAAGTAGCAATTAAGTCACATAAATCACATAAGCATGTAGCAATTATAGCATAAATTCAGTGTATAAAATTGAGCAAGGATACCTTGATCCAATAATAACAAGTAACATAATAAAGAAAAATTCATGGCATCACCCTTCGTGCTTTTACTCTCAACCTCATCATATAATTAATAAGAAATGGCACGACATCACCCTTCGTGCTTTACACTCTTCCTCACATGATAATGAATATAAAATGGCACGGCATCACCCTTCGTGCATTAACTCTCATAATATGATACGGCATCATCCTTCGTGCTTTAACTCTCATAATATGGTACGGCATCACCCTTCGTGCATTAACACTCACAATATGGCACGGCATCACCCTTCGTGCTCTAACTCTCATAATATGGAACGACATCACCCTTCATGAATTAACACTCACAATATAGCATGGCATCACCTTCGAGCATTTACACTCAATCACCAAAATATTGCACGGTATCACCCTTCGTGTTTTAACACTCTGTCTCATCCAAATAATGAGCAATATTAACAGAGAGATAGAAATATCAACAACAAGTCTTACCTCAATCTATGGTTCTACAATATCAAGCTCAACTCTGAATTCAATACTCAATTATCACCAAAATATCTGTAAACATGATAAAAGCGATCAAAGTAACAACACTAGTCTAAATATAAATAACATGATAAAAAAATAATAATTACAAAATACCAAGTAGCAATTATTTCATGATTTAATTTGACGACGTATAGGCACTCGTCACTTTGCCTATACGTTGTACACATGGAATTCACATAACAAATAATTCAAGGGTTCTATTCCCTCAAGTCAAGGTTAACCACGATACTTACCTTGCTTTGCACTTTCGAGCAATTACTCGACCACAGCTTTTTCTTTTGAATTTGTCTCTAAAATGTTCAAATCTATTCACAAACAATTTGAAATACTCAACACGAATCATAGGAATTCATTCCAAATAAATTTACTAATTTTTCGGATTAAAATTCGAAATTTAACTCAAAAATTGCCCGTGGGGCCCACGTCCTGAACTCATAAAATCCGACAACCCATTCTCATACGAGTTCAACCATACAAAAATTATCGAATTCCGGTATCAGATTGGCTTTCAAATCTTAAATTTTTGTTTTTGGAAGATTTTACAAAAATCCAAATTTCTTCCATCTAAATTCGAAAATAAATGATGAATATTGACATGGATTTATGAAATATAATCACTTGCGGATAGAGAGCACATACCCAAGTCGAATTCGTGAAAAATCCCTTGAAATCGCCCAAATCCGAGACTCAAAACTCAAAAATGAGTAAAAATGGCTAACTCTTGTTTTTAAGTATTCTGCCTAGGCAAGTCGCATGTGTCAAATGCGAGTACGTCTCATATTTCCAGGAAAACAAAAGCTGCTACCAGCCTTCAGTCAATCGACCATAACTTTCTGTATGCATGTCCGAATGATGGATGGTTTAACTTTCTGGAAACTAGAATCAAAGGGCTACAACTTTCATGTTTTGCAAATTACCATATTCCTTATAGATTTTGATATATAATCTTCTAAAGTAGCCTCCTTGCATCAGAAATTTTTGAAAATTTTTCAAAATAGCTTTACCAGCCTTTATTCAAGCGATCATAAATTTTTGTAGAAATGTCCAAATGATTAACAGTTTAGCTTTATGGAAACTAGAATGCAAGGGCTACAAATTTATTGTTTTACAAATTTTCAGATTCCTTATAGATTTTGAGATATAAGCTTCCAAAGTAGGCTCCACGATTGCACCATTGATGTCCAAAACAGCAGCTGCAGCAGAAAAAAAACATCAGTTTCTTTTGTCTGAAATCCATTCCGTTAACCTTCCAAAATTCACCCGAGACTCTCGAGACCTTAACCAATTATACCAACATGTTCCAAAATACAATAAAAACTTAATTGAGGCTTCAAACCACGTCAAACAATGCCGAAATTACGAATCGTGCATCGAATCAAATTATGATTTTCAAATCTTCCAACTTCTATATTTTGCGCTGAAACATATCAAATCAACCCGGAATGACTTCAAATTTTGCATACAAGTCATAAATGACATAATGGAGATGTTTCAATTTTCAGAATCGGATTCGACCCCGATATCAAAAAGTCAACTCTTGGTCAAATTTTTTAAAAATCTTCTATTTTCCAACTTTCGCCAAGATGCGCCGAATTGTCCTACGAACTTCCAAATCCAAATCCGAATATACGCCTAAGTCCAAAATCATCATACGAAGCTATTGGAATCATCAAAATTTCATTCCGGGGCCGTTTTCTCAAAGGTCAAATCTCCGGTCAAACCTAAGAAATCTTTAGCCTTAGATTTCTAGATTCCGTTAAATGACGATAATTTGATCTAGGGACCTCCGAATTCGATTTCGAGCATATGACCAAGTCTAAATCATGATGCGTAACTATCGGAATGGTCAAAACTCGGATCCGGGTTCGTTTGCTTAAAATATGTTTTAAAGCTCTAATTCACATTTTAATCTGTTTTTCACATAAAAATCTTCCGGAAAATTATACGGACTGCGCACGCAAGTCAAAAAATAATTAATAGCGCTTTTCAAGGTCTTAAAATACCGAGATGATTATTTAATTTAAAGATGACATTTTGGGTCATCACACAGACATAATCTTTTTGGGTGGAGATGTTGAAGATGACAGAAAAATTACCCTAAACCTATACTTATTTTAAAGTTTATGAGATGGCAAAAAAAACTGAGTTGAGATTAGTGAAATCGTAGAAGAAGAAGAAGAAGAAGAAGAAGAAGAAGAAGAAGAAGAAAGGAAAGAGGCGATGGGAGTAAATAAAAGGAGGTGGGGTCGGTAAAAAGGGGTGGGGGTTGGTAAGAATTGGTTAACATTAATTGAGACTTACTAATGGTGACGGGAAGCTAAACTTACGGCCGTTAGCCTAGAGGGGCAATAATATCACGGTTTGGATAATGGCAGGGACACAAATGGGCTCAATATTTAACGGAGGGTATTTGTGCACCTGGGCGAAGACTTCAGGGGCATTTTAGGCGCTCTCTCTCTCTCTCTCTCTCTCTCTCTCTCTCTCTCTCTCTCTCTCTCTCTCTCTCTCTCTCTCTCTCTGCTCTCTCTCTCTATATATATATATATATATATATATATATATATATTATATATATATATATATAATACAATCTGGTTATTCGTTTGCTTCAATAATATGCCTAGAAGTGATCTTGGCAGCTCTATATTTTTCAAATTTTAACTTTTGTTTTTGAAAAAATCAATCGAAATTATTAAAAATTTATCAACTCTGTACTATTAGTGGGTGTTGGTTTATAAAATATTTTCGATAAGTAAATTAAAAAGATGGTGAGTGCCGAAACCAACCCCGTAATTGATCTTCGACAGATTCTGTCAGTGAGACTAAAGGTGCTCCACTTTAGCATACTTAATGGACTAAATATGCTCATGGTTATATTTGAGAGGGACCAAAATAGACATACTCTAAAAGACAAGGGACTAAAGGTGCTCCACTTTGGCATACTTAAGGGACTAAATATGCTCAGAGTTATATTTGAAGAACCATAATAGACCTACATTCAAAGGTAAGGAACAATATTGGTCAAAACTTGTTTATATTGTGTGTGTGTGTGTGTGTGTGTGTTTGTGTGTGTGTGTGTATATATATATATATATATATATATATATATATATATATATATATATATATATATATATATATATATAGATAGATATATAGATTATTTTCTTTAGAAAAAAATTATTTATACATATAAAATGCATATTTTAACAAACAACTTGGTAAAAGAATTACGGAATTTTGTACCTTAAATAAATTGATGGATGTCAAAAGTTTACGTACTACTTGTGCTAAGGCCTAAAAGTGATTCACGATTTTGTGGCGATTATTATTCCTTTAACATGTTCAAAAGAGATGTACGTACGTGATTATCTTTGTAACCATAAGCCAAGAAAAAGAAAACTTCACTTAAGAAATAGAGAGGTACACAGTTAGTTAGAATCATATCTAACCATTTTTTTCTTTTGCTAGCTAGAATGTAAAGAACAGAATGTTTTATATTTTTATATTATGCTTGGTTCAGAAATAAGAATCCAGGAAAAAGATTTGAAATGACTTCCCCCTAAATCCTACCCCACAACGTGAAATTTGAAACCATCTTTAGTTCAATCGTACATAGTATGTTTAGGCTGTGCATTTGGATCGGATATCCGAGAATTCGAACCGATTCACTCTATTCGATTTTACGGATTTTAGATATTCGGATCGGATATAGGTAGGTTTTTTAAAAGTTCGGGTATTTGAATCGGACTCGGATTGTTTATCCAATCTGATCCGAAATCCGAATTATATAGACATGTATAAATATTAGACTTATATTTTAGGGTTAAGTCTTCTCATTTTAGTCGCCTCTCTTTAAACTCTTCTTTTCTTAGTTTATATATCCAAGTCTCTTCCTCTCTAACCTCTGTTCAGATTGCTCTATACGCCTCTCTTAAGTCTTACTTTTGTGTCTCTCATTCTTAGTCTCTCCTTCCTATTGACGAACAACGACGCCTCTCCCTTTTTAGATATTTATTTGGAATTTTAATTTATTTTATTATGTCATGAAACTTTTGTTCTGTCTATTGCTATAAAAGACATTTGTTGCCTTTCAATTTAATAGAATGGTGAACAGCTAGCAATAGCCTTGAAAAGTGCAATAGCCAATAAGAGTGTCAGTAGCCTTAATAAGACGTACAATCCGATCCGAAAATCCGAAATATTTATCCGATCCAAATTTTAAAATCCGATCCGATCAAATTTAATTCGGATTGCATTTTATAAAATCCGAAACCCGAATTTACAATCTGAAATGTGCTAAATCCGACCGATGCACGCATGAGAGATGACAAGCTTTTTTTTTTTGGGAGGGGGGGGGGTGTTGGGGGGAGGGGAAGAGAGAAGGAGAACGTGAAGAGATCAATATCAGTAGTTGACATAGGTTGAAAGAAATGGTTCTAATGCAATTTGACAATTTCTCCTTCATATAATAGGTTGTTCTTTCACAAAAAATATTGATTGAACATCACTAAATGCTGGGGATAGAATCTTCTTTATAGAACACATAGAATCCCTATATGCTAAAAAGTAGAATTAAAAAAAGGAAACGGATAGGTAGATTTTAGTTTGATGAATACCGTCAACAGGGTCGTTATAAAAAAAAGGATTTAGCGTCGGACGAATTCCGTTATTTTTCTATCACTAAATCAGTTTAACGACAGATTATCAAAAAATCATGATAGTAACAGGCGCATTAACAACAAGTGTAGCGACAAATTATAAATTCTATTCATTTGTGATAGGGGATAAGACTTGTATTTTCCTAATGATGTGGCTAAACTTGCAAAATTTTATAAACTTTAGGCATGACTTAAACAAGGGTCTCAAAGTAAGCAATCTGTGCACGTCGGCCGGAAATTAACCGTATCTATTCTTATTTTTATTTTGGTAATTAAAGAATTTACTTACCAAAATTGTGGAATATTTAGGAAAACTACCAGCTATGTCCATTTATAATTAGTTCATTATAAAAATTGGCCGATTCATAAAATATTACTAATATTAGCCAAATATTACCAATATTAGCTAATTAGCTATTTGTAACAAAAATGGTCAAATTTTTGCTTTCTTTTGAGTATGTGTTATTAGAATAGATTGGGTACATCTTAAGGAGTTTCAATCTCAGTTTTGGAATGATTTGGTGAAGTTTTGAGGTGGTTTGAATTGAAAATTCGAAGTAAAAGCTGAACATTAAAAAAATGATATGTGTATCACACTGTGTATCATTTGCGTATCACATATGTATCATAGTTGTATCAGTGGCGCATCACATGTATATCCATGTATACCTATGTGTGAGATACATGTGATACATGTTTGATGCATGTGTCGCAGAAGAATTTTTTGAACTCGATTTAATTACGAATTTTGATACAAAATCAGTCAAAATCACTTATAATCCTCCTCAAATTTTGTATATTGACTTATCTATATGTTTTCAATGAATTTCAACTATACCCATTGAAAAAGTTCTTTTTATGCTTAGATTTTTTGAATATTGTATTTCATCACCTTATTTGCTACCTCGTCCATGAAATTTCCTTTCCGTCTTGCATCAAATGTTTCTAAAAAGGAGACTTTTGCATGTGATTCTTTGAGAGAAAGAACCTTATTTATTTGGTTTTTAAATTTTTATATGTGCTTGGCTAGTTTTGGTAAGTCTATGACTAATGGCTAGAGGTTGGTAAGTTAAGACTTATTTGGAACATTTGTGTAAGTCTCCCAAATATTTACACCTCAAAATAGGCACAAAAAAAAAAGAAAAATCAAGAGAACTGGACTGGAATCAAGCCCCTGCCCATCAAGATGATCTAAGAAAATGGGCAAAATACCATGGTATAGCCAGTTTTCACACTGGTCAATGAAAAATAGCCAGTGTTTATCAAGTCAATGAAAAATAGCCACTATTTTGCTGCAACAGGGACCGGTCCAGTATAATATACGGGAGTTCTGGTGCATTTGTGTACGAACTCCAGCATATTATGCTGGACCGGTATACTTTGCTAACTCCTGTAAAATTTGCGGGAGACTGGAGCACCAGTGCTCCAAACTCCAGTATATTATACTGGACAATTATACTTGCTGGAACTCCCGTAAAATTTGCGGGAGTTCCAACATAATTATGCTTGAACTCCCGTAAAATTTGCGGGAGTTCCAGCATAGTTATCCTGGAACTCCCGTAAAATTTACAGGAGTTCAAGCATACTTATGCTGGAACTCCCGTAAAATTTGCGGGCGTATTTTTTCGGATTTTGAACAGTGTTTTCGCTCAGATTTAAAGTGGCTAAATTTCGATGACTTTTGAAACTTGGCTATTTTTCAACGACCAGTGGTAAATCTGGCTATTTTTGAATTTCTCCCAAGAAAATGTTGTCCACTCAAATTTTGAGTGGGCTGGTCAGTCAAAAAGCCCAACAGTTTCTTATTAGTCTCTTATTACTATTGGGCCTACATTACATTCTTAGCGTCCATGTATTACTATGTAAAAATTGCACGGGGCGCCCTATTTGGTCGCCCCCATTTAACCTATACCCATTTTTTTTTTAAACTTTTAACTTGTACCCACTTTTTAAATAACTTCAGCTCCCTTTCTCCTCCTCCTTCTCCTCCTTCGTTTTCTTCTTCTTCTTCTTTCTTCTACTGTTGTTGGTGTTGCTATGGAACTTCAATTCATGGGATGATTACCATAAATATGTTTATCAGATTATTTAAAAATAAAATTATAAACTAATTATTTAAAGCGGCACCTAGATGATTAACTGAACAATCCTTAATTAGTTGTTGAACCTGAATAGTGAATGAAAAATTAAAATTTAGAAGAAAAATTGTAAATGGTTTGATGCTCCAGGCACAAACAGGATCAAAGGTTTTCGCCGTCGTTGGATTAATTTTGCATCTGTCGCTGTGCAGAAATTTTTACTTTGTTTCAGAAAGCCAATGAACAGTTTTGGTTCTAAAATTGAGCTCTGGTCTAACTATCCTTGTTGCAATGGTGCCTATGCGTGTATTGTATCCAATGTCGTGTTTCTGTAAGCAAATGTAGACTAGTGATGAACTAAATAACTTCAGCTCTAGAGCTGAAGTTCTCCAGTTATAAAACAAAAACTTCAGCTCTAGAGCTGAAGTTCCCCAATTATAAAACAAAAGCTTCAGCTCTAGAGCTGAAGTTCTTCAGTTATAAAACAAAAAAAACTTCAGCTCTAGAGCTGAAGTTCCCCAGTTATAAAACAAGAACTTCAGCTTCCCCAGTTATAAAACAAAAACTTCAGCTCTAGAGCTGAAGTTCCCCGGTTACAAATACAATAACTTCAGCTCTAGAGCTGAAGTTTCCCTAGTTACAAAGATAAAATTTCAGCTCTAGAGCTGAAGTTCTCCAGTTACAAACACAAAAACTTCAGCTCTAGAGCTGAACTTCAGGCCCGGCTACTAGAATGCTAAAGTTTTGCGTGATTACCTTTGCTACTTCAGCCCCGTATGCTGAAGTTATGCGAAAAAACGGGTACGCTTGCAATTTTTTGCAAAGCGGGCACAAGTTAAAACGTGGCACAAAAAACGGGTATAGATGCAAATGCCCCTATTACTATTGGGCATACATTTGGGCCTATATTATTGAAATTTCCCGGGATAGAACGGGAGTATTGACGTAACTGGTAAAGTTGTCGCCATGTGACCAAGAGGTCACAGGTTCGAGCCGTGGAAATAACCTCTTGCAGAAATGCAGGATAAGGCAGCTTACAATAAATTCTTGTGGTCCGGCCTTTCCGCGGACCCCGCGCATAGCGGGAGCTTAGTGCATCGGGCTGCCCTTCTCCCCCGAATAATAGAGGTAATTAGCCAGCGTTTACCCTTGCTATTAGCATTTAGCCACGACTTAAAAAGCTATTAGACTTTAGCCTCTACATGTGAAATTCAAAATACACGATATCGGACTTCAAAGCTTTTAAAAGTAAATTTCATCATATTGTACTGGATTTCAAACCTTTATAGGTTCAAACTCCAGTGATGGTTAGGTGTGTTTATGATTCGATTTGGATCGGTTTTTTCCTAAAAAAAAATCAAACCAAGTAAGTCGATTTTTTAAATATTTGAACCAAACCAAACCAACTAAGTCGGTTTTTTCTCGGTTCCGTTTATGTCGGATTTTGTCGGTTTTTCGGTTCTTTCGGTTATTTGTCGGTTTTTTCTTAAATATAAGACATACGCTACAAAACACATATATTCCAGCAACCACATTTTTAACGTAACACTATCAAATCAATTGCCCTTTGAGAAATCTATTATTTACTAAAATATATTGATGATAATTGAATCAAATAGTGATGAATAATTTAAGGACTCAATTAAAAATATATTTTTTTTAATATAAAATGGATTCTTACACTTAACAAAAGAAAACTACCAATCAAACTAGAATATAAAGGTAAAAAAATGTACTAAAAGTGCAAACGATTAACATTCACCATAAAAAATTTGAAACTTTGTATAAAAATATACATATATATAGGTGTAATAATAAATTTAAAATAGCTACTCCTATGGTCGGTTTTTGGTTCGGTTATTTTTTGATTAAAACCAAAACCAAACTAAACCAAATTTGATCGGTTTTTAAAATTCCAAACCAAAATCAAACCAAACCAAAAAGTATTAATTTTTTTGGTCGGTTTGGTTCGGCTTTTCGGGTTTTTATGAACACCCCTAGTGATGGTACCTTATTTTGACTCCGGGACACAATCATGGAGTTCTAACTTCTACAAGTTAACACTCCAGGATATTATCCTTGAGTTCAAAAGAGGTACCGTTGGTGAAATATTTCTTTTAGGTTCAAATCCCACGACATTTTCTACGGGATCCCGAAACCACCAGTCGCCCCGACCTAATTCATGATAAGCCATCTTTATAGGTTCAAACCCCAGCAATAATTACTGGGGTTCAAATCTTTATAGGTGCAAACCCCAGCAATAATTATTGTGGTTCAATTTATAGGTTCAAACCCCATCAACGATTATTGGGGTTTGTTCAAACCTTTATAAGTTCAAATGCCAATGAAGATTACTGGGTTTCAAACCTTTATAGGTTCAAAAGACAGTAACGATTGCTGGAGTTTGAACTCTTTTACATTGTTTCAGATACCTTGTTTTGAACTCCAGAAATCGTTCTTGGATTTTACACTAGCAAAAGCTCAAAAATCAAGAATCAATATTCCTGAGACTTCGAACTCCAGTATTGATTGTCGGAGTTATGTTTCGTGTTTTATTTTGAGGCAAAAATATTAATTTAGTCGGACCGATGGGTACTTCGCCATTGCATTTGAAAAAACAGCCAAACTCTAATAGCAGCGCCAGAAAGTGCTTACCCACACCGGGTGTTTACACCAAACTATATTAACTCACTATGGTTAATTAATTTAATTAGATGAGAATGCATGTAATTTACCATGGTTAAATGATTGAAGTTCATATGCAAAACACATGTCATATATCTATTGGTTTGGTGTAAACATCCGGTACGGGTTTTTACCCCCTCTCAACTAGATGTTGTAATATGCAATTTCGGGTGAAATTATGTATTAAGCCTTAATTATATTATCTACTACTATAAGTTAATTAAGTCTTCCTAATAATCATTGTTTATTACCTATTCTACCATGTTTCACATGCATGAAGCAGAGTGATTTTATGATTAGTCTTGTGTGGCGTCTTTTTATCTCACACATTTGTGGATCCATATCCTTACACATTTGGGTCCACAAAATTCTGGGATCACAAAGTTGTGAGACGAAAAGAGGCCTCGCACAATTAGTGCCAGTTGTGTGAGGCACAAAATAAAAATTTTCCATGCAGCATATGGAAGGAAGGGAATGCAGTAAAAAAGAAATGATAGAACTAACCAATATATTACACAAGAAATCAGGCAGCGCAAATCTCGGTATGTCGACAGACGACCACAGCTAAGTCTTCCTTACTTTTGCTATGAACTGAGCTCCTTTTTCTCAATGATTTTAATGTGCATTAAATAGTATTTAAAAAAAAAAAAAAAAAAAAAAAAAAGAAGAAAAATAGCAAAGTGAATACCAAAGGTTAGCTTTTTATCCTCCATCCTTTTGCTTTAGTTGCAGACTTCAGGTTTCTGTTTACTGTGAATTTGGCTTTCAGTTACTGTACAAATGTGTTTGGGTTTCGAAGTTATATTTATTTCCAGCTTTGGAAAAATTAAGTTCCCATAGTGCATTTGCTTACAATTATATTTCTTATACTTATTCTTCATTGAATCATAGCAGCGTAGCTTTTGCTTTTTGGCATATGTGGACTTCTAAAATTACACGCAAATATTGGATAACTCGATCGACACTGGGCTTAAGTTTTCTACCAAATCGAAGTAAGTTACTGTTCATTAATTATTGCAGTGTCTTTTTTTTTTTGTTGATAAAGGGAATATTAACTAGTTAATTCTTCAATGTAATACAAATTACTATGTCTGTACGTTTTTGTTCATTATAGATATAGATTTAGTTGAAAGTACTTGTCCCCTTTAGTTGGAAAAGTATGCTTTAGCAAATGTCAATTGAATCATAGCCTTATAAAATTAAGAGAATAATCAATTAGGCATTGATTATAGCTCAATATACATATACTAAGTCTCTCGAGCCGAGGGTCTTTCTGAAACAGCCTCTTTTCCCTTCAGGGTAGGGGTAAGGTTTGCGTACACATTACCTCCCACTGGGTTGTTGTTGTTGTTGTTGTCAGAGACGGAGCTAGGATTTGAAGTTTATGAGTTCAGGGTTCTAATACTTTTAAGTTACTGGGTTCTAAATTAATAATTTGAACATATTTAATAGATTTTTAAGACAAATACATGGATTGGACTAAAACGACTGGGTTCGGTCTAACCCGAACTCGATGGGCTAGCTCCGCCCCTGGTTGTTGTTATACATATTCTAAGTCCACCTTGAGTATTCATAGCTTCCAAAAGCAATTTATCAACAATTGGAGTTTACCTTGGCACAGTGAATATTGCGGGTCACAGGCTTGCTAAAGCTAAAAATGGAACTTAGCTGGTACTGGGACTAAGTACAACGACGCTAGGTAGGAATACTCTAAAGCTGTAATGTTACCAGAAAATCCAGCAAAAATTTTAAACTTTGGATGCATCTGTTCTTCAGCAACAAAGTTTTCTCTTCTTTCCCCTCGAATCATCTTTTGTTCCTCTCGAGCCAAGCATTGTAGAATATGCATAAAGGAAAGGTCCTCCTTATCATCTGGTTTTGCCAATTGCTTAGCACTTATTTCACATTTGCTGGCATGACCTACTGAATCCCATACAAGTTAAGAAACATACACCAAATTTGCCATACAATGTAAAAGAAGATGATTCACTGTCTTGCCATTTTCTTTGCACAAGTAGCACTATCCACATAAGCTGATACCTCTCTTTTGCAATTGTTCTTGCGTAAAGGCATGCTTGATGTGTTGCCACCCATCCGAAGCAAGCGGCTTTAGTTGGAGTTCTAGTCTTCTATAGTGATTTCCATGGCCAATCTGTCCTATGTATACTCCACCATATACTACTGCCCGGTAAATGATAAGTTGAGCTTACTGTAAACTTTCGATCCTTGCAGCCTTTCCACCACATTGAATCATGCATTAAGTCCTTCAAAAAGATGCAGCCAAGAGTGGCCAAAAATTTATTACTAGAATTCTCTAATTCCCCATCGTTTAAATTCATTCTAAACTTAAAATTCCAATCATTACGACCCCAAAAATCTGCTATGACACAATATTTTTGTTAAGACTATGCTATATAGATCAGGAAAAACATCCCTCAAAGCTTGTTCGCCATGCCAATCTATCTTGTCATAGTTTTATTCTTTGCCCATAAGTTTTTAATAAATTTCCATTGTGCAAAACCATGTGGGACTGAAATCGGAATTATGTTCCCATAGTTCTTGAGCCCATATTTAAGCTTGATAACCTCCTTCCATTGATCCTTCTTAGGATCATTCAAATCTCCAATGCCATTTGAATAACAAACTTTTATTATGAACCCCAAACTCCTTACAACCAAGCCTCCTCCTTCCTTACTCAACATAACCTTCTACCATTTAACCAAATGAATTTTCTTAGTTTCTTGATTACCTTCCCACAGAAAATTGCGCCTGATTCTGTTTAGATGCTCTTCCACCCTGGTTGGTGTAGGTATCGTTGAAATTAAATATATCGGCATTCCATCAAGTACATTATTCACCAATGTCAACCTTCCAACAAAGGAGAGGTATTGTCTCTTCCATCTGTATGCTAACTTGGTAGCCATTATTATATGTGAACTTTATCAAGAGCAAGCATCCACTCCAATTGCCCCCAAGTTTGATGACATATGCTTCTTACTTATCTTCTAGGATCTCTATGGTCCGATCAAACTGTCCATCTACTAAAAGCTAAAAGTCGTACTTAGATGAATCGTGCAGCCAAGGCGTCCTAGGATGTCCACCACTAGTGAGACATCAACTGCGGGCCCATGTGAGGTATTGAAACCCCATGATAACCCTATTCCACTTCCATTTGGTATCTCAATGTACTGGTGTAACGCTGCTGGCTTTTGGTGCTCAACTTTGATTTGTTGACGAGGCATATACATAGACACCAAATTTTGCTATATATTTCTTCATTCCTTTCCAGCATTATATTTGTTATATATCTTAGAACATTTCGGTACAACATGGATGTAATGTACACTTACGAGTAGTGTGCCTTTGCTGATACAATTCTCCTCAACTCATCTGTAATAGTGTACATTACTACCCTCGTTGTCTAGTGTAAAGTCCTTGCCTTTACCTGGTTGAACGTCTTCCTTGACTTCGCTTAACTTAGAATCACTATGCTGGCTAGCCTCATTATACTCGAATAGAGATGACTTAGTCTGGATATGTGATAGCGATGTTCGTTCCTACTTTCCCAACTCTGGACCTGATTCCTTTATTCCCATGTTGCAAATTTCCTCCTTGATAGATACCACAGGCTCATTTTAGATTTTGGTTCCACAGTTGGTTAACTGAAGTTTTCAAGTTTAGTTTTTAGAAGAACAAAAATTATGCGTGTTTCGATTAGTACTGAAAGAAATGGAGTTTAACAAGACACTTGTTTTGCCTACTTTATAAGTTATGGCAAATACATCATAATGGAGATTTTCATCCCTCATTTGCTCTTTGGAAATTGGAAACAAATAGTTGTGAGGTCTCACATGTTTGTTTGTCCGGTGTATAATTGCAATGTCTAGGCATGAATGCATCTGTAAAAAAAAATATGGGTAACATTAGAAATTATCAATAGTGGAGTATTCACTGTTTATTGGGTTATGGAATCAATAAAATGCATGAATTATGTTTGTGTCCAAAATGCTCTGAAGATATTGATTTTCATTACTTGCAGGATAATATTACGTTTCAAACATTTTTGACAAAATTAAAAGGTGGAAAGTAGATGGCCGCGAAGTGTTCAATGGTGCATGATCGATGATGTGTACGATCTGAAGAAGAGCGAGGATTTGGATAGTTGGACAATTGATCAATTGGATGATGCTTCAGCACGCCTAGTACGCGTAAAGTTATTGATAGCCTGTATGAGTCCGCCAAACTATAGTGTATCTGGTCCTCTACGAGCTAATGCTTAGAATGCAGTAACTGTTGAATGTAAAGAAGGCAAGAGATTTTCTACGTGGAAAAATCCCACACAAGGGGGTCAAAAAACCACGACCTACACCTGTAGGCTTTAAACTCACTAACTTGTAATCTATCTATTACAAACCACTTTACAATACTTCCGATTGCAAAGGTTTCAAACTAACTTGTGATGCACCACCACAAGCCACTCTATAACTCTCCTAGTTACAGAGAATTTAACTTATGACTACTACTAGTCACAACATAAACTCTAAGGTTTACGAATTTTGTTTGTTCCTAAAACAGTGCTTCTAAGAAAGCAAACTAGGAATTACAATGTAGAGCAATTAACAAGATTACAACTCAACTATGGACAAACATACGACTTTGCTAGAAACTGATCCTTAGTGGAGTTGTCTTCTTGTTCTTGACGCACCAGTGACTTCAATGCCAGATCAATACTTCTTTTGCTTGAAAGAATATCACTGAATGCACAAGTGAAGTGTGTCTTGCACCAGGTTGTTTTATCACAAAAGATATCACAATGGGTAGTGATGTCAACTCTTGGTGTACTTCTTCCCAGTGAGAAGTGATTGCTGCACAGTCTGCACATCCACTTCTGGGCAGTTGCGTTCCAGCTGGATAGTGGACTTTGTACTTCTGTCAGGACACACCAACGGACCAGGTCCTGGTTGTGTTCCTCTTCTGTAACAGTTGCCAGATGGTCACTTTCTTCTGCTACGTTCCAGCTGTGCACTTGACCTGTACTTTTGTCAGAGAACCCCAAGGGAGCAGGTCCCTGTTGTGTTTCTCTTTATATTGAATGCGTACAGTCACTGACTTGTGCTTTTTGTCGGAGAACCCTAAAGGACCAACGCATCGGGTCCCTGTTCTGTTCCTCCCTATGGTCGTTGATCCATTCGCTGATTTTCTGACTTCGAGAGTATTTCACATGAGATGTGTATCCTATGGGACAAGGTTCTCTATCTGGTTCTTCATAACAAGTTTGTTAGATCATCAAAACATAAGAAGTATAAGGCTAAGACATTGAAAACCCATCAATTTTCCCCTTTTTGATGATGACAAACTTAGAGATGAAAAGCATTTGTTTAGATCAGAATATTAATCCAGATGAGACGTCAGCAGTTCCCCAGTTCCCCCTTAATCTTAGATCGCCAAACTTAGAGACCATCTATCACATGCATAGTTCCCCCTTAATCTTCTCAACCCAAACTTAGAGACCATCTATCACATGCATAGTTCCCCCTTAATCTTCTCAACCCAATCCCATCTATTTTTCTCCTTTTGGCATCATTAAAAAGAACAGCTAGTAGAACGAAGAGCACACACAGGTAATAAGCATAAAGAAGTCTAACACAGCTAGCTCATGCCACATATATGCACACAACATGACAGAAAAGAGAAGCCAGAGGAACACAGTGTTATACATGCAACAAAAAGGAAGCTGTTTCATTAATGTTTACATTGGATTGAGTAATTCAGGAGCAGTAATGGTTAAGTACAACATGCCATCACAACAAAAACATGCAAACAACAGTAAAACAGCAGCCACACGAGATTGGAGCAAAAGTAACTTGACATAAGGAATATCCTAGGGGGTACTAAAGGAAGAAGGAGGAATTCATTTGAACCCCCGCTAGTTCCGCTCCTACCAATGGTTGATGAAATGCTTTTGGAAGCTATGAATATTCAAGGTGGACTTCGAATCTGTACATTGAGGTATAATGACGCCTAAATTGATTAATTCTTTACAAAGATATGATCCAATTGAACATTTGCTATGGTTGAATGTGTTAGGACCAAAAAAATCAGGTGTCATGCGGAATATAGCAAAGCAAACCTTGAAAGATGATAAGTCCGACAACAAAAGAGAAATATATCAAAAGAGATGCAAACATTTAACGTGGTTCGGTCAACTGACCTACATCCACGGCGCGGAGATGAGCAATCCACTATAATAAAGGAGAGTACAAAATATCGAGAGAACAAACTCACGAAGAGGAAAACACAACTGACAAACTAACACTTGTCCCGTAAAGTTCTCCCCCTAAACACGACTCTCAAACCCCATGTGGCTACATTGTGGATGCTACTGAATGAGAAGTACGGATCTTCAATTTATAGAACTCCAAACTTTTTCCTACAAGAAAAGGAACTAGCCAAATATGGAAGAATTATATTTTCCTTCTAGGAAAAGAAAAACTCAATTATGATAAATATATTGTCCTTTCCTTCATGAAATAGTAAAACCAATTATGGTAAGAAAATCTAGACAAACACCTAATAGAAAACATGATTTTTCAACTAATCGATCACTTTGCAGTTGGCACACATCTATAGCTGTAATTTGTATTACATTGAAGAATTAACAAGTTAATTTTCTCTTTATCAGCAGAAGAAAGAAGATACTGCAATTAATAATGTACAGTAACTTACTTCGATTAGGTAGAAAACTTAAGCCCAGTGCCAATCCAGTTACCATATGCGACTTAGCAAAAGCTATGCTGCTGTGATTTTAGCTAATGTCACATCAGTATAGAATAGCTCTAAGAAATATAAAAAGAAAGGGATAAGAAAAGATGGAATTCTTTCTTAAAAAATGGAGTATATCAGTAGCAGATAATGGTATTCAGTTTGCTATTTTTCTTATTTTTTGGTTGGGAATGTGGGGAAAGGGGTAGTACTGTACTATAAAATGAACATTAAAATCATTGGACAGAATAGCCTAAATGGCACCTGTACTTCGCCCACTTTGTCATGCCGGTCCCCAAAGTTAGACATTTGTCAACTGAACACTTATACTCATTCAAAACGTGAATAATAAATGCTTGTCCAACGTGGCTTATCCTATGTGTCATATGTGGCTTCAGTGCGTGATTCACACGCTTGTAAGGGGCGTGAAGATATTTAAAAAAGCCCTAAAGGTAATAAATTAGCCTATTTAACAACCATCTTCTTCTTTCTACCTTATTCTCCATTGTTGAACAATATAAAAGTTAAATTTAGCAAATCTGATGCCTCCTTCTTTGTTTGTTAGCTTCAACAGTGAAAAAATAGAATTTTATTTTCCTGTGATTCTTCGTTGCCCATCAATTTTTGCCATATCCTTTTGTTTTAAAAGTCGATTTTTTCTGCTTCTCCTCCAACAAATAAGCTACTGCCGCCATTCCAATTCAAACCTCCATTAGAAAATTGTCGCGGCTATAATGTGCAAAGTTTCCAGGTCTAGGTAATCTCTAACAACATCCCGAATCAATTTCAAGCCCACATATCCTCATTAATACACTTAAGCACTGGTGATAATAATCTGCAGGGATTAATCCCCGCTACAATTGGTTCACTTTCTAGTTTACAAGTAATTTCGCTGTCGCGAAATCAACTATCTGGGGTGGTCCCTGCATCATTTTTCTGTAATGGGTCATCTGTCAATGCTCCTCATGCTATTAGGATCATTGAGTTTAGATTGGCTAACAATAGCTTAACTGGTGAAGTTCCTGAGAGTATAATGAATCTTGCTTCATTGTGGATACTTGACCTTGGTGGGAATAGGTTTTCTGGTTTGATTCCACAGTTTTTGGGTAATTTGACAAGCTTGAGAATGTTGTCTCTTAGTGGGAGTAATTTTCAGCAAGTTTGGGGAGTCTTTATCAGCCAGTTTGGTAATCGAGAAAGAACTGAAGTCGGAAAGTGAAGAATAACCTCATCAGAGAAATCACAGAAGAGAAGAGAGGAGACACTCACTGGGGCAAATGTGGGTTTGGGGGTTAAATAATCTTGGGCCGATTTTTAATCCTATTTGGCCATGTTGTGTGACTTGGAGCCTACGTGGTCTTCTAATTATTGACGTGGCGTCCTACGTGTATGCGATTGTCATACACGCACTGGCAGCTACGTTGGATAAGCGTTTATTATTCACGTTTTGAATGAGTATAAGTGTTCAGTTGGCAAATGTCTAACTTTGGAGACCGGCATGACAAGATGGGTGAAGTACAGGTGCCATTTAGGCTATTCTGCCAAATCATTGAGAAAAAGGAGCTGAGTTTATAACAAAAGTAAGGAAGACTTGAGCTGTGGTCGTCTGTCGACAAATCGAGATCTGCGCTACTTGATTTCTTGTGTATATATTGAATGGTTTTATTCACTTTCTTATTGCATGCCTTTTCCATTTCATGCATGTGAAAGACGATAAAGTCAACAGGTCGGGGTATATATCATTATTTTTTAAACATATATACATGAAATATTTACCTAACTTTACCAGTGCCAGTTGATGGAATATATATCGCAGCGGAAGGAATTACAGTATCTTATTCACGTGTAAATTAAACAATTAGTACATGCGGAAATTATACGAATTACCTCTTGAAGCATGAACAAAGCAAATCGATATCCTTCTCAGTTCCAGAATTGCAAGACCTCAGCAACCTTCCACAGTCTTCTACTGTGTTACCCAAATAAAAACCGGAAATAGAGAACTTCGGGTGGGCGGAATTCAAGGAAGAAAAACGTGTTATTTTTAGTGCAAAAAATGGCCAGCTATATATCATGTATATATAGCTACGTTTTTTAGGTCAAAACACTTTTCCAAAACCTGTTAGATTTTCTTCTTCCACTAAGGAAAGGTTTTCTTTATTTCCTATTATTCAGGCACAGTAGGGACCACAGAATTTAATTAACAAGGCTTCCTATTATGAAATTAATTTCGAAATTTTGAAATTAATTTCTACCATAATAAATTACGAATTATTACACTAAAAATTCGTAATTGCGCTCCTTAGTTCAATTTCGAAATTCTTCCATAAAACCTTATTTAACTCCCCATGCTAAGATTGAGATACTAACCAATCAAATTAAATTACTGACAATTTAATTTATTGATTACTTTCTTTAGGCTTTCACTTAATTTATTTCATGTATCGGATACAAAATTCACCGGCCGGGTTTATACATGAAAACTTATAAGCTTTCATAAAGGAGTATCATCAATCTCAAAAAAAAAACGAGACATGGATTCTATCAACTAATTATTACTTCGCCAATGTATATCATTATTGTCCAACTTACCAGGCATATTGACCCACGAAAGAATCTCGTCTTTTAATAAATCAAAACAATAAATGATATACACAACTAATAATAATTATATCAAGATTAAAAGTATAAGTACATTGAATGGACTAGAGAAATTATTTTATTAAGTCAGTATAAAATACATATCTCTACTTGATCCGTTCAATACATACAAAATGTACTAGCACAAGAAGTTGGAATTAGATCATTCCCATAATCAAGATAAATTATATTTAATCTTGTGCTACAACCATTCCGATGGCTTATCCAATTCCATCATTAGGTTGTGAACATAAACTTCATGACTTATAAGAACCGATGATTTAATCTTCCGTGTATAAGCTAAACTCTATACACTCAATCATCTACTATATAAGCAACGAACACACAAAAAAATACATGATCTATTAAAATAAAACTGTATTGAATTGAATAAATAAATAAACAATTGTTCCATAAAGAATACTATAACAATACCCATGGTTTATAGTATATCCTAACACCGGTAACCTCTCTCGGTATAGCGTAAGTCTGACTCTGGACAAAGTAAGTACTAGGCATAGTTGGGGGCTAGATGAAAATTGGTAAGGGGCGATCTATGTATTTCGCCTCATACTTAACAATATTTATAAGAAGGAAGATTGAATTAACTTTTAGATTACTTGTTTTAATTTTAATGAGATGATTTTATAGTTACAAAAATATCCATTATAATTTACTTGTAGTTATAGGAATGAAAATGATGTATGAAAGTCATAGATAAGTTATATACTCCATCATATAATTAGTTTTATAAAATTTATTTTTCGTTTATATTGCTTCTACTAGATTCAGACGATCCAATGAAGTCTTGTTTTGCATTGAATACTATTCTTTAAGACCGGAGGAGTATACATGGCTTGAACAGTTCTCTGATCAATATAAGAGTGATAATTCTTTGTGGTTATTTCCAAATTACTCATATTCTCTTGTCGTGTGCCGTTACTATGCCGTTCTCCGATCAATATAAGAGTGATAGTCAAAATATCCAACTAATACTTATCAAAAGGAAAATGAGGAACATGCTAAAGATATAAAGACAGAAAATTTAAAAGCTTCTGCAACAGATCTCATGAAGCAGGCATTGATGTTGCATCCTTCAGTCTTGAAAAAGTTAGTGTCGAAGGTACCCTTGAAGGATAAAGCCTGTACTAGCATAATCAAGCACAAAGTTCTTTAGCTCTGATCAAATAGGAACAAACAGAAAAAGCGCGGGCCACTCGACTGGGACCTTATAGATCTGGACGTTAGCTAAAAGAATTTTTTGATTTCTTGTTTCTTAGGCTGGTTCGATGATGAGTTTTGGTGTATTCACTTGTTTAACACTTTTAAAAATGTATGAATGAATTAGGGAATATGAGAAGAGAGAAAAAAAGGAAAAGGTCCTAACTAAATCCCCTAATTTAAGACACTAATAATAGATAGTAACTGGAGAGACGCGACAGAAAATAGGGAAAGAGAAGAGGAGAGAAAAAAAAAAGGAAAATAGTGTAATTTAATCCCCTAATTTAAGGCACTAATAATAAATTGTATATAAATTATAAGCAAAACTTATTTAGGGTGGATAATATCTAAAATTGGGACAATTTTGATAATAAGGTTTCATATAGTGCATAGGAAAACCCCTTCTTATTATTACAATTGGGCCTACATTACATTTCTTGGCGTCCGCGTATGACGGGAGAAATTCAAATATAGTCAAATTTACAAGTGGTCATTCAAAAATAGCCAACGTTTCAAAAGTCATCAAAATTTAGCTACTTTTCTTGTAAAGATAAATCTGAACGAAAATACTGTTCAAAATTCGGAAAATACTCCATCATAATATATTGGAACTCCAGTATATTATACTGGAACCAGCAAAGTATACCGGTCCAGCATAATATGCTGGAAGTTCATACACAGGTGCACCGAATTTCATTATATTATGCTGGACCAGTAAAATAATGATTATTTTTCAATGACTTAAGAAACGCTGGCTATTTTTGGATGATCAATCCAAAAACTGACTAGCCCGGCTATTTTGACTGTATGACCGTATATCTTCTTCAAAAAGTTGGCGGGTATCCAAAAGTAGCGGGACCCACTTCCAAACTTTTCAAAATTATAAATACTCCCCACACATTTTAAAGCTTCCCGTAATATTTATTCCGGTACCCGAAAAATGGAAAACGGTGCTCAGCAAACGCCAGTAACCGCAACGCCGACGCCGAAAGTCGGAGTAGCGGTGTTTCTTTTAAAGGGAAGTAAAGTTCTGTTAGGGAAACGCCTCTCCGCCATCGGCCATAGTACCTTTGCACTTCCCGGCGGCCACCTCGAGTTCGGTTAGTACCTATTATTATTATTATTATTATTATTATTATTATTATTATTATTATTATTATTATTATTATTATTATTATTATTATTATTACTACTTCATTTTTAGGCGTAGAGCAGTTAAATTTATAGTATCTTTACTTTATTTTTAAGTTGAAGTTGAAAGCCGATTTAGCATATATATAATTTTTTGTGGGTTTTTGTTTAAAAAGATAAGATTAAGATTAAAAGCTTTTTGCAAAAGCTTCTTAAATAATCACCTTTATTTTGAAGAGGAAAGGAAAAAAAAATTCTAAGATTGTGAAAAATGTTCCACGAGCAAACAGCAACTTAAATTTATTTTGTTTTCTTTCTGATCACCATAAATTTTAATCACGATGTTTTTTGGGTGAAATATTGACTTTTTGAAGTAGTTTTAGGGTATTTTAGAAAGAAAAGTTCTTTTATTCACAAAATATTACAAATCTTCATGAGAAATACAATTTATCAAATTCTTACCCTGCAGCTCATCATAGTATAAAAGAAACATACTTTCGGGTTAAATCTTGCTTCAAAAAGCTTTGAAATAGGATTAATTTGTGCCTCTAGAGTAGTACTAATAGCCGAGCTGATGCTGCAGACTAAACTTAGATTCCACATCAGCCTTGTAATTCTGAATACGAAGTTGAGGCAATATTTATTCTTGGTTTGATTCATTATTTGCATTGACTTTTAGGGTTTAGAGGATCTAAATCAACAGGCTGCACGTTGTTTGTTAGACAGCCCTGTAGATTGTTACTTTTGAACCTAAACTCTTTTTGGCACACCTTGTCCTGTTCACTTCCTTATCTTTTTCCTTGTATTTCTATTTGACAAGGTTCCTGAGTTCAATTTGAGATTTGCTAGCATTATTAGAACTGTAATTACGAGTCTCGCAAAATTTTGGTATATACCTGTATTTGCTGTCAATGGCCCTGGACTTCAACTCATCATTATCTGTATGTGCACGCCCAATACCAGAGGTGGATCCATGATTTACATTTAATGGGTTCAACTTTGAGATTCTTACTACTGAACCCATTGCACTTCTGAAATCATGGGTTCATAGTTTTATATTTGAAATTTTTAGTTACTTTTACATATATGTTTATACTCTATGTCAAAAGTACTGGGTTAAGTTGAACCTTTTACTTCTACGCTCCTTCTGCCTCTGTTGGCTAATCCAAAGTCCATATCTACATGCCCTTTACTCACCTGGCCTAGTATGAGAAATGGTAGCTTTATCTACAAACAAAGGTCTTTTTACAGCAAAGACTACTGAAAAGATTGCCTCTTTTGCTAAGAGAATTGCGGCTAGTAGAGGCAATTCATTACAAACCGGAAAAAGAGAGGATTCTAATTGAAAATAAAACCATAGAGTGTTTTACACTAAGCTGCTCGGACTTGGGTGCAGGTATCCGATACGGGGAAGGATCCGAGTATCGGATTCGGCAAAATCTAAATTTTAAGATTCGGGGGTGCGGATCCGGATATGGATACGGGTGCGGGGATTCGGCTAATAAAAATAGAGCTATAAAAATATTATAAATTTTTGAGAAATATTCTGTGAAAAACTTACATGAATATTGTAGAATTCAATCTTTCAATTCTCCAAGATGGACATTATTCTTTCATTCTCCTAAATCTATTTTATTTTTGATATTGAGAAATTAAAATCTCAATTTTTCTCCCAAATTTGTCGATGGACTCCGGTCAAAGTGTCCGAAGTAGTTGACCGAATCCGGGACGTATCCCGCTCCCGTCCCCGTCTCATATCGGGGCGGGGGCGGCACCAAAATCGAAGAGTCCGCGCAACTTAGGTTTTACATACCTTCAAGAAATCATCCTCAAGTCAAAACTTAATAAAAAGGTACATTGATCTGAATGATCAAAATAGAATAGGATCAAAATCCAGCAGCTCTTGATGGCTTGTACCATTTGAAATTGTCTTTCATGAAACTCCACCAATGGCTCATGACTGTGTGTTATCACTGGTTTAAGTTGCATGCAACGGGTGATTGGTGGTTGTTGAAGGATATAAGGTAGCCTCACATTAGGATGGTTTAGATGGTGACAACAGATAGGGGGTTTGTGGCAACACTGAAAGCAGTGTAGGAGCTCCAGGCAATGGCCGGCGCTCAGCCATAATTGTCCATTTGCTAAATCTCCAAGGATGGGCCAAAAGAAGCGGAAAAATCCTTTTAAGTTTTTCCATCAAGTCGCTTCTTGTTATTACTCTTTGTTTTCTTTGTTCCTTTGAAAGGTAGTACTCTCCTGTTTGATTTTGTAATTAATTTCATGAATTATAATTTAGACAGAATTGAAGTGGAAGTGTTTTTACTAGTCTAAAACCATAGACAACATAAAGCCAATAGATTTTGTTCTTTTGTTGCCCCAGAAATTGGACATTGTTTCAGCATGACACCTAAAATACAAATATATGATTTGAGATGAGACGATTCTTATCTTTCTGTGATAGAAATATAATCCAGAAATCTGTAATACAACCGAGTAGTGCTAGATCTTTGTCAAAGAAATCAAGTATTGCTCGAAATAAACACACTTGCTCTTTCCTTTTGACAAGTATGGTTGGATATTTTGACTATCAATCATACAAGTCAAATTTTTTTCCAAACAGTAGTATAAATTTTATAAGTTTATTAAGAGCAGCAGACAGCTTGGTTTTGAACTTTTACTTATGCTTAATCTTGATTAGACCTTTGTTAATCAGTTCTTGCTTTCATGCTTCATTTCCATGAATTTTTAACGCTGTTGACAATGTCAAAACCAAAAAGAGATGTCTTGCAGCGAATCCTTAGGGATGGCAATTGGGCAGGGCAAGCTGTGACCTGCTAAGCTTTTGACCCCTGCCCTATTTAGCATTTTTCAAGTTTTGCCATGCTGCCCCGCCCTATTAAGCCCTGCCCTATTTAGACTCTCCTTCATTTTTGTGAACTTTATTTTTTTTTTCATTTTGCAAGATTCTATTCAAGTTTTTATGACTTTTTGACCTCTTTAATGAACCAAAACTCCTTACCTATTCCTGCCCTGCCCTATTTTAATTTTTCTAAAAAAGTGTTTTTGACACGCCCTGCCCTGCCCCATTTAAGTATTGCCGGGCCCTGCCCCATTAAGGCCCTGCCCATTGCCATCCCTACAAATCCTCAGTTAAATGCTTAGCCAATTTTATTATTTGATCATTATTTGTCAGGGGAAAGTTTTGAAGACTGTGCAACGAGGGAGGTGAAGGAAGAAACAGGATTGGATATTGATAAAACAGAGTATCTAACGGTGACCAACAATGTCATCTCAGAAAAAGTGCACGTAGTTTGCATATTCATGAGAGCAGTCCCTGCTGATCCCAGTCAGAATCCTCAAACACTTGAACCTGAGAAATGTGATGGTTGGGATTGGTATGAATGGAACAATCTCCCTAAACCACTCTTTGGTCCTTTAGAAGATATGGTTCAAAGTGGCTATAATCCTTTCCCAACTACTGCTAGTTAACTGTTTTGTTTGTATTTAGGATTGGGTGCTACTGGTTATAATTGCCTAATTGTGTAATGTATATTTTCTCACGGGGGAACATTGATGCACTTTTTTTGTAATGGCAAGTGATGCTAGAATGCTGCTATCTTAACTCTGAGAATATAATGTATTTGAATTGATCTTGTCTGCTGTGCTATGTTGATTTTTCTTCATTTTTTTGGTACACCTTACACCAGTAAGGTTTTGTTATATTTTACTGACACCTGGAACATACAAAACAAGAAGAACAGATGGTAGAAGGGGAGCCTTGGAGCAACGGTAAAGTTGTCTCTGTATGACCTATAAATCACAGGTTCGAACTGTGGAACCAGCCACTAATGCACGCATTAGGCTAGGCTGTCTACATTACACCCCTTGGGGGTGCGCCCTTCCCCAGACCTTGCGTGAATGTAGGATGTTTTGTGCGTTGAGAAGAACAGATGGTACTCTTCCAGTAAGAATGAAAATAGAACCCTCCAAGCTTGGAACTGCGAACCTATCAAGTAAAATGTTGTCCTGCAATTGCACCAAATCTTGTCAACCAATCTGCGACTTGATTTACCTCACGAAAGCAGTGAAGGGACTGTTTTGCCGCTTCTGCATAAGAGCATTATGTGTCCAACAACTTGTGTAATCTTCCAAATAACTCGCCATTGTCGTCTGGTGATACTGAGTTACTGACCATGATCAAAGACTCACAATGGACCTGAGCTTTAGTACATTACCATGAATTCACTTAACTGTTCAATCCTTGGAAAAGCTTGCTGAAAAGTATCCCATATCCATTGTAAGATATCAGTGTATAATCTGAACATACAAGGATGAGGTGTGGTGTGGAACTACAAGTTTTATAATGTCAGTGATCAAGGCAAGTTGAATCCCTTTGCCTTAAAGATGGGGATGCATTTGTCTAACTATTAGTTTTAGAAAAGGCTGAATACATATACGGCTCCTTAAACTTGCCCTGATTTCCTATTTAGACACTTGAACTCAACCTTGTTCCAATTGAACATAATACTATGTTCATATCTAATAGTAGGGGTGGACATAAAATCCGAAAAACCGAATTCCGAACCGAATTAATTTGGTACTTCGGTTTCGGTTTTTTTGGTATTTCGGTACAAAAATTTTGGTATTTCGGTAATTCGGTACGGTATACGGTATTGAATTTTTGATATTTCGGTATACCGTAATACCGAAAAGTTTAGTCCAAGCCCAACATTATTTTTATTTTTTAGCCCAATAACCTTAAGCCCAAACCCTAAAAGTCCAAAACCCCTAATTCCTTAATCCCTTACCCTTAGGCTTAGTCATGAGTGACAAGTACAACCATTCTCTATACAGTATTGGTCGAGATGAGCGCGAAAAAGACATAATAGGAAATATTTAATTGTATGATCAAACATTCATGAGTGACAATAGCGGATTCCAACTTGCTATTGTTGTAAGTCTTGTGGTACAATCATTCTTTGCTCCTGACTTGTATTAGTTCTTAAACCAAAAAATATGCCTGCCTTGAACAAACTAAAAATTCTCCGATAAAGAAAAATATACAGATTACAGTATTTACTATAAAGCCTCAAAATAAATAACATAAATTACACAAAGAGCGAAAATCGTTCACAGAATAAGATACATAAGATAAACAACCTAGTTTAACAATTTGAAGCAAGAATGAAACTCATCGACTAAAGAACACATTAGTTGGATCATTTTCACACACTAACGACTATGAATCTCAGCAAATTGCAGTCCGACAGTCATTGACTCATCTTCTTCTACTCAAACTCAAAGTGTATTGCATTTCGTCTCTTCTCTGTACACAACTTAGAGAACTTAAGATTGATCTTTGGTGGAATATCAAACAACATGGATTACATTAGTTAATGGAGTGGGGGAGACAGTGAATATTTGGTTTAAACCGAAACCGTTTCAAAATCGAACCGAAACAAAATAAGAAATACCGAATCGTACTGAAATACTTTGGTACGGTATTTGGTATACACAATTGATAAACCGAATACCGAACCGAAATTCTTAAATACCAAACCGAAGTACCGAATGCCCACCCCTATCTGATAGGCTGAGTTTAAGTGTCTAAACGGGAAATCCGAGCAAGTTTAAGGGGCCATATATGTATTTAGACTGTAGAAAATGAATAATTTTATCACTTTATCTTACGGTACAAAAGTAATTACTCCCCATATCCCCATCTGAAACTTTTCTTATACCAGGAGAAACGAGCAAAATTTAGAAGCTGTCCCAATATTTTCTTTCTGCTTGTTCCTAATTTTCTATTGGGGCTAGTCCAGTTATTTACTAGTAAGAGCTACTATTGTTTTCCAAGTCACGCTAAAAAGGAAATCAATGAGTATTATAGCTTGATTTAGGAAAACTGCAAGTGTGTTATAGTCCATGTCTCAGCGGACACAGACGTGAAAATAGCACGGGCTAGTCAGTTTTTGGACAGGTTATTCAAAAATAGCCAGCGTTTGCAAATTCATTGGAAAATAGTCACTATTTTGCTGCAACACGAAAAGTTCCAGCATAATATACTGGAGATCGGTGCACCTGTGTATGAACTTCCAGCATATTATGTTGGGACTCCAACACGCGTAAAGTTCCAGCATATTATGCTGGATCGGTATATTATACTAGAACTCTAGTATATTATACAGGAGTTCCAGTATACTTATGCTGGATTATTTTTCCGGATTTTGAACAGTGTTTTTGTTCAGATTTATCTTTACATGAAAAGTAGCTAAATTTCGATTACATTTGAAACTATGGCTATTTTTGAATGACCACTTGTAAATCTGGCTATTTTTTAATTTCTCCCGACACAAACTGATTCTATTTATTTGGGCTTTCAACCGATCAAAAGAAGGGAACATGACACTGTATAGCCGATCTCAAAATAATAGTTGAAAAAATGTATATTTTTTGTATATATATATATATATATATATATACATTCTGTATGTTATATACAAATTTGAATATTTTTTCGGTTACCGAATGTAAATAGTTTCTAATGCGAGCTAAAAGTGATATATGCACAACAAGAAAATTATTGAAACTCAAAATTTTTAAAAGACTCGTCAAAAATTTTAACTTTGTACATCAGCAAGGGGACACTGGTAGGTTAATAATATTAAAAAAAGTAGTTACATTTTAAACACGCTATCTTTTAAAATTATTTCCAGATTAATTCTTAATCCTCCATACAAAGCAAATTTTGCTTACTCATCACCTAACTATCAATTACTAAAGGGTTTTTTCAAGATTGTTAATTGGATTTAAGCTCTTTGGTTTTAGGTCTTGATTTTGACATCTCTAGCTCATTCAACATAATACTTCTGTTTAAATCTCCAAGTTGTTGATTGTAGATGAAAATTAGTTGGTCCGTGACATTTAGTTGGTACCCCTAAATAAAATATTTATTTAAAAACTTTATAAGTAATCAATTGTTGATAGATTAGTGGTATACCCAGAATTTCAACAAAGCTTTTGACCCTAGACATGTGGTACATATTTAGCAGTCGGTGGAGGAAAAAAATTCATGATTTTTTTGACTTTTAAGCATATGTTGGTGTATTTATTTTATAAAAATTTCAAGATTTCAACAAAAGGGAAGACTATGGATTAACCATTATGAACTGTCTACCATAATCTCTAATGATAAGCCATTTCCAAGATTTATTGGCTCAATGTTAAGAGTCATGATTAGTACACTTTTTGACATTGTTAGCTTCTTTTTTCTTCTTTTTGAGAACATTGCTGACACTGTTGTTTCCTCTTATATGAATTGGTAACTTGTTATGTGACAGTTTCACACTCTTTTTCTTCTATTCTGATTGACATGACTTAGTAATATTTTTTGAGGGGATCATATTATTATTTAGATTTTATAGGGCATGGTTTTAATTGAGCATTTCTTGATAATGAAATTGTTGTTTAAGTCAGTTTTAAAGATAATCTTAATATAATATGATATTATCTATTTTAGATTAAGTTCACACAGTTTTTTCCAACATGACTCGTACCATTAAAATTATCTCTACACCTTATACATGGCTTTATAATCTTTTCAACTACCAATTAATAACTTTGTACAGCCCTATCACTCGAACTAAGTTCCATATGGGTCATCAACAAGCCCCTTAAACTGCATTCAACCGGTCCATATTCACGAGTTAATTTGCGATATTCTTTGTGTACCACTCACATAATCGAGCCTAGAGCTAGCTTCTTCTTGTGCGCATGCGTCTCCAAACTATATTAGGCATGGTTCATACTTGTAAAAACATGATAGAAAATTTCTATGAGTTTCTTTAGCCCTCTTAAATTTTCTTAATCTTTTAATTCAATATTTTTATGTCATTTACGTCATGCTCATATTAAGTAAAACGTTCTGTCTCATGTCCTCGCTTCTTAAAACATTGGGATACTTACTGGAATATATTATAGCTCCAAAAGTCTAGTGGAACGAGTGCCCAAACCACGCCTACTGCAGAGGCAGAGGCTGCAAATAGTACATAGAATCAGATTAATAATTTAATCCCAACTCTGAAAAAGCAAAGAAAATACAGAGCACAATGGTGGCTAATGGTGTCCTATTATTCATAGATTTGTGTGCATATTGAGCTTTCCTTTTCTCTCTTCAGGTCCTAATTAGAGAGCCACTGATTTACTGAAGAATCTTGAATTGTTGCTATGTAAAATTCTCTGGTGGGTGTGGTTTGGCGTTGGCCTTTCACCTGTCTTTTAGCTGTTCCCTATGCAAATGTCATATACTGTAGTCTAACACTCGCCAATTTCTCCTTACATTCTGGGTTAGCCCCCACACACATTTACAATAATATCAAACCAAATACTATGATTTTACAACTGGGGTCTAAGAAAGGTAAAGTTGTAACAGCTCAGCTCACTAGTAATATTATCGTTAAAATAGTATGGGCTAGTCAATTTTCGGACTGGTAATTGAAAAATAGCCGTCGTTTATAAAGTTATTGAGGAATAGTCACTATTTTGCTGCAACACGAAAAGTTCCAGCATAAATATATTGGAGATTGGTGCATCTGTGTATGAACCTCCACCATATTATGCTGGACCAGTATATTATGCTGGAAGTCCAGTACATTACACTGGATCTCCAGTATATTATACTGGAATATTTTTTGGATTTTGAACAGTATTTTCGTTCTGATTTATCTTTACATGAAAAGTGGCTAAATTTCGATTACTTTTGAAACTGTGGCTATTTTTCAATTACCACTTGTAAATTTGGCTATTTTTTAATTTCACCCTATTTTATCTACTTTAGATTTAGGCCCGTACGGCTTTAAAACGTTTCACTAAGGTCTAAGACTTGTCTACTTATATACATAGTATCTTTTTCGTATTTTGTCGATATAAAATTCGACTAGGGTGTCACAAAAGTGTATGCAAATCTTATCCGTACCTCATGTGAAATAGAGAAATTATTTCTAATAGACCTTAAAAAGCACATTTAATAAAAAGAAAAGGAAGACATCTAGTGCACTACGCTCCTATTATACATACGATTTTAAAGGGTTGGACCATATTAGATTTATTATAGAAGTCTTGCCTTATATTTCTATAAGATGTTGTTTTCATAAATTGAACCCTTAATCGAATATGTACAATATTTACTAATTGTGATTAACTTTAATTTAATTCATCTAAGTTAACTAGTGGAAACTCATGGTTTCCTAATCAATGAAAATGAGCTAGAAATTCAGACGTCTCTCATGTTTATTAATTCATGAGTTTTGTCCCTCATGATTTATTAGACGAAATACCCAAACTTTTCTGTGTTCATCCCAACATTCCTCACTTATTTGTACTTCGAACTAATGAATTATAGCTAGGACCCGTTTGACTATCGATTTTGGCGGCTTGTTTTGAAAAAAAATTAAAAATAATGTTTGTTCATGGAATATAATTAACTTTTGAGGAAAAAAAAAGTTGAAAAAAATTTTCAAGTTCCCAAAAACTAGTTTAGGGCATTTTTTGGATAAAATATTTTCTCCTACTCACTGTTTGACCAAAAAGTGTTGAGCCTTTTAGTTAAACTAATTAATGAAGAAAATAGAGAGATAAATATTAGCTAAACATAATTAACTTTAGATCAAAGCATATTGAATACGAGAATCACATAAAATCAAGCTTGCATAACTTTTCTTATGACTATTAAAGAACATCAAAGGTAAGCTTACATTTTTTACACCAAATTATTTTGTATCTGAAAGAGTGAAGAAGAAAAAGAAGGAATCTCGTTGAGAACTAAGAGATCTATCTTTATTGATTCAGTAATAACGATTACAAAAGCTTGTAACCAAAATCTAGGCTTCTACTTTGTTGTTGAAGGTCTCCTCCCGTTCTTCCGTTCCTTTTTCTCTCCTGCCCCAATCCCTACTTCTTGCTTTCTTCTGTCATATATATATATTGCTCATCTTCCCTTTGTCGAACGGTCTTTAACCAGCATACCCCTACTTGACTATACCCCTCTAACGCTCGAGCATGACTGCATATATTCTGCAATGCAAGCCTTTCGATGGCTCGATGTCGGCAGTGGCCGAGACACTCGTCGTCGTTACGCCTTACGGGTACATCCATGGCTTGGTCGACCCCTTTCCATTCCTTTTAGTGGTAATCTACTTGTGGTCAAATTTTGACCCATACACTCACAAAACTTCAACTTTTTTTCAAATAAAATACATGTCCAAACACAAAGTCAACTTCCAAAAATTATTTTTAACATAATTTCACAAACTCATTTTTCAAATTTTAACAAAATCTATGTCCAAACGCTAGCTTACAAACTAGTCAATAAAAAGTTAAAATATAGACTAACTTAAAATGAATTACTAAAATAGTGACTTAACCGTCAATAAAATGAGTAAAAATCATGAGAAAAAAATATTCAAGTAACATCATAAAGAAACATTAGATGATTTTTTTTCTATTTGTCTAAATATTGGTAAATAAAACTAGCTAGTATCTCCACTGGTGGAAGGTAATAAATAATTGATAAATAATAGAGATATGCATAAACTGGTAACATTTTTTTTTTTGGTTTTCCATCCTGTGTCCGGTATCCGTATTGGAGCCCGATTATATCCGGATTCGCGCCGGATAGGGCTCCATTCGGGAGAAGCGCTCTCTATCAAGAATTTTTCCATACCTAAAGCTCGAATCCGAGACCTAAGGTTAAGGAATGAGCAGCCTCATCCACTGCACCACATCCTTTCGTGGTCGGTAACACATTTTAACTAATACTATTACTAGTACTTATCTATAATAAAAACAAAAAACAAAAAGATAATGTTTATCTTTTTTGTCTGATAAATCCTTTGTCTCATCAGTCTTTTACATTCCACTACTACTATTTAGCTTTCCCAATTCCTTTCCAAATTTCACATCTCCTTTTGTTTCCTCTGTTTTTTCTGTCTCTTGTTCTCTCTGCTCCATTTTCTTGATACAGTTAGGTAGGTCTGCTCACCTTCTTTTTGTCAGGATTCTCCTCCTACATCTTCAGTTTCAAAATCCAAGATTTTATTCACACAAAAATCTTTAAAAAATCTTCATTTTCAACCCCCATAAAACCGCAATATTAGAACCCAAAACTTAGAGTCAAAAACAACTTCCCATATTTTCTCAACTGTCTTAGCTTCTCTTGTCTTTTGTTTAATTCAAACATGAGAACTATTATGGCTAAGAATCCTCATGAGTCATTCTCCTTTTCAAGAAGATACTTCAACTTTAAGAAAAAAGTTGAAGATGAAGATTATGATGATGAAGTTTACTTAACTAATTTCCACTCTTCTTCGCAAAGAGAAGAAGAGTTGAATATGCATTCGTTGTCCCTGACTGGGACAACGAATGCACCAAGAAGCAAGAAACTGTCGCGCTCGACAGTTTCTATACTTCGTTCGGCTCTTACATTCGGTAAGAGCCGAACACATTTTTCGTCAGGGCTTGGTACCAAAGTTGTTGGTACTTTATTTGGGTATAGAAGAGGACATGTTCATTTTGCATTTCAAGAAGATCCCAAATTGAGTCCTGCATTTTTTGTAGAATTAGCCACTCCAACTAGCCATTTGGTTAGAGAAATGGCTAGTGGATTGGTTAGAATTGCACTAGAAGCAGACAAAAGAACTGGAAAAAAAGCTGTGAAATTGTTAGAAGAGCCAATTTGGAGAACATATTGTAATGGGAGAAAATGTGGCTATGGAATGAAAAGAGAATGTGGGCCTGAGGAATGGAAGATTTTGAACTCAATTGGGCCAGTTTCAATGGGAGCTGGAGTTTTACCAAGTGATGGAGATGGAATTGGGTCAGAAGGTGAATTAATGTATATGAGGGCTAAATTTGAAAGAGTTGTAGGGTCTAAAGATTCTGAAGCTTTTTATATGATGAATCCTGATGGTCATGGTGGTCCTGAACTTAGCCTTTATTTGCTTAGGGTTTAAAGTTTTATTCCGTCTATAACGGTGATATTCAGACCAGCTTGCGCACCTCGACTATTTCACTGGATATGCACCACCAGCTTATACATCTCGACTATTCTATCGAGTATCTGCCATCGGGTTCCTTTATGCATGATTTCCTTATTTTGGTGTCTTGAAGTTTAAATATACTATGTATTAGTGTATGATCATAAGTTCTTATGAACATATAATAGGTTAGTCCTATGTGTACTAATACTAGTTATTTTTTGCTTATTATGATGATTTTGGAGGGGCGAAATGGGTATAATTATGTATTTTGGTTTGTTTATGTATTATGAGGAAATGAGGGATATGAACTATGTATAGAGTATGTTTGTTTCTAGTTTTGTTGCAATGAAAGAAAATGCAGAAACTTTGTATTTCTTTCCTTTGAAGAGTTTGTTGAATCTCATTTTCCTTTACATTTTATTTACTGAGTTGTACTTTTATCATCTGATCCAATCTTTAAAAAAAATAAGAGGGTGGTCCAGTGCATTAAGCTTCCGCTATGAGTGAGGTTCAGGGAAGAGCCAAATCCAATGGTTTATCGTATGCAGCCTTATGCTATATTTTTGCAAGACACTGTTTTCACGGCTCGAACCCGTGATTTGATCGCATGACAGCAACTTTACCAGTTACGTCAAGGCTCCTCTCCCATTGTGATCTAATTTACGAGTATAAAAGAGAATTAGATTGTTTCCTACAAGATTGCACTAATGAACTAAACCTAAGAATGAAATTAGTTAATTTGTTTTGTCTATTCTAGGCACTTTTGTTAATTTTGTTTTGTCTATTCTAGGTAATTTTCTTGCTTCCTTTTGCCTTATTTTTCTTCGATGTAACTTATCACTACGATAGTTACTATGACCAAAAGATATAAGTCACATGTGACATTGGCTAAAATTGAACTCACCTCTCCCTTCCAAAACAATAAAAGAGAGAAGACAACAACCTTTTTGCATAATACATAAATAATTTATTTATATAACTTATAATTTTTTAACAAAGAAAATTCAATTCAATTTCTCTCAGATCGGGTATCAGATCCGCCCCTGATCGCGATTATACAGAAAAAATAGAAACCCCGGTCAAATAATATTTATTAGATGTGGTTAGCTATTCGATTCTCGAGTAACTTTAATGCCAAAATTTAAACAACGAGAACAAATTCAGTGAGTTCTATGAGATTTGGAAAGAGTAGTGTGTACCTGGGCCTTATTCTTATTCTGAATTGAAATTCAAAAATAGCCATAATTAAAAAATATAGCCATAGTTTTAAAAGTAATCGAAATTTAGTCACTTTTCATGTAAAGATAAAATCTAAACAAAAGCGCTGTTAAAAATTTAGAAATATTCCAGTATAATATGCCGGAGTTCGAATATTTTACATATGAGCTTCCTAAATAATATGCTGGAATTTGATAATGTACTGGGGTTCCATCATAATATGCTAGAAGTTTATATGTAAGACCTCCATAATATGATGGAACTTTTTGTGTCCTGGAGTTCCAACATTATATGCTAGAAGTTTATACGCAAAAGCTCCATAATACCATATAATAAGCTGGAACTTTCCGTGTTTTAGCAAACATAGCTATTTCTCGATGACTTCGCAAATGCTGGTTATTTTTCGATTATCAGACCAAAAAGTAGCTAGCTCGTACTATTTGGAACTACTCTGGGATAACAGAAATGCTGTTTCTGATAAATTACAAACAAAATTTACAAGACTTTTATTTTTCTCCTACCAAATGGAAAAAAAAAATGGGAAAGAAAGAAACATAAACTAGGGCCTTCTAGTGATAACCGCAATCCTTTTCTCTCACCAACAAGAGCATTATAAACTAACACGTCCAAATTTAATCAATCACTATGCAATAACTTGTTTGAAAGGGAACTACGAAACTAGAAGCCTCTAAATTGTGATGGAGTTATTAGAATTTTAAAAAGGAACATACTGGAGATTAATAAGTAAATTTCTTGCAAAAACAGTGAACCATATTGATTAGAGTATATGATACTGCCATGGATTTTGATGAAAACAATTAAAGAAACATGTTTATGTGAACTCAATAATTCACTTACAATTATCTCCAACACGTGTGTTGATGTGTGTTTTTTCTTGAATTAGAAGCCTAGTTGATAATGACACTTTGGTTTCCCTTCTTACTTATTTTTCTTTCTCATTCGCGGTTTGATATTTGTATTGGAGTTTCAATTAATATGGAGTCGTGTTGCTCATTAAAAAAATAATCTTTTCGAAAAAGGAAAATTATTTTCATGATTCGAATCCAAAATCTCTAGTTAAAGACGAAAATCCGATCTTTTTCTTTATGTTTCTCTTTATAATCGGTGGCATTTGGTTTCAATAAAATGTGTTCGCGTTTGTTAGGTTGACTCGAAAGTACTCCAATCTTACAAATTTAAAGGATTGCGATATCTTGATCTCAGTTTTACAAATAAAACTATAATTTCGGGATAACTAATTTCGAAATTAGTTATACTGCGATTTTATCCCAACCAAATTTAGAATAAATTCATCTCAAATTTAATCTCGAGATTCCTCGGACCAAATGAGTCCGTAAATTTTACAAATAATAATCCACTTCCTGTTGTTTTCCTTTCATCCATTCATTAGCACACTACTTTTGAAAAAACATTTGAGCAATGAAATGACAATTTATCTCAAGTACATCAAATCATGTCTGTCTTATACAATGCAAACATAGTTTTATGAGTAGATTAAATGCTCACACTCAAATTGTCTCTTTTACAGGGTTCAACTTAGGATACCACTTTGATCTTGTTCAGCTTTCTTATTTATCATTGTCAGCCTATTTTTGCTGCTTCTCCTTTTCCCATTTTGGAAAAATATCCAACTAATTATTGTCCTTCTAATGCATAATAAGGAGAATTAGAATACTCTAAAGAAGGATTAATTATGGAATTGTTAGTGAAAACACAAACACTAACGGGACTTTTGTAATATTTCTTTCTATACTTGTCAATGAATTTTCGGTTGCTAATTTGTCAAAAAATGAACCTTATCTAAGTACTCCTTTAAATGCAACTCTAATAGGAAAGCGACAAGGTAATATTATTCTTTCTACTCTCTTTTATATTACATCATAAATATAAATATTAATTGGAAAATAAAACCTTTGTTTTTATGATAATTGTTTTTTTGGGTTGCACAAAATATTTTCATATAATGTGGATATTGAATATTATTTGGATTTTTTTTACCATCAAGACTTACACTCTAGTCGTATTAACAAAAATCACTCGCAAAATGATCATGCATTCATTTTTCATTGTCTCCTTTTCCTTCTTTTTTTTCTAGATCGCGACAACAACAATTACATCTCAGTCCTACACAAATTGGGTCGACTATATTACTCATTGCTTCCTTGATCCCGCAATAGATTTTTTTCTTTTAAAAAAAAAACTTATTTGGGTTTTCCTTTTTTAAGGGGGTGGGGGGGGGAGGAGGAGGGGGTGGGGTTGAGGGTTTTTGAAGTTTTGGTATGTGTGTTTTTGTGGTTTGGGTCCTTGGCAATTTGAATACATGTTGTTTAAGTGACTGCTGTTAGGACTTGGGATTTGTATTTGGTGTCTCATTCCCCAGACATGTAATCTTGGGATAGAGATGCACATTCTTCAATTGCATAGAAAATGTAGTTTTAATGTGAAATGCTATAAGTTTCAAATTTTAAAAAACAGACCAAAATTCTTGTATTGGAAACTGTCACAACTAGCAACATTTTCGAGTGGAGAAAGAAAAAAGAAATTAGGAAAGACTTTGCATTATAGGGGGGAAAATCCTCGAAAGTAAAATTATATTGTCTCTTTTTCCTCTATATGTTTATTGCCAATATACATTTTTACTTTTTTCACAATGTAAAGAAAGAAATTTCTTTCATTTTGATCATTTTATTATCGTGTTGTTTTTATGCTGTTTTTACATGTCTTTTTGGTATTGTCCCTTTTTGTCTATCTCTTAATTAATGTGGTGCTTATATTTTCCTGAGCCGAGGGTCTATTGGAAACAACCGATCTACCTTCACAAATGTAGGGGTAAGGTAGGGGTAAGGTCTGCGTATACACTACCCTCAAAGACCCCATAATGTGAGATAATACTGGGTATATTGGTGTTGTACAGTGTAAAGACCCCACGAGGTACTATCTTTATACTGACAACAACCCAGTAAAATATTTTCCATTTGAAATTGCTGAGTTTTTTCAGCAGTAGGTCGTTTATAATTCTAGAGCTTTTAATTTGTTTATAACTTTGAGGTTTTTTTTTTCTTCTTAGTGTTTTTTTCCTGACAATATCTCTGAAATATAATAACCCTTGAGCTCCATAATCTCATGAATTAAGGAAAAGTTAGCTGGAAACAAGATTAGACATAATGATAAGTACTGACTACAAGTTGGAGAAAACAATGAACTATTGTCATCACGAGATTCACAATAAAATTCGTGTTGTTACCGTTGTTGTTGTTGTTGTAGTAGTATTCTGGCTTAGATCTCACTATGGGTGTTAATCGGGTCGGGCTGACCCGTTTTCAACCCGCTTCAACCCAGGTCAGCCCGGTTCAACCCGGTACTGTTCCTTATTGTGCGGGCTGGGACGGGTTGGTTGGGGGTGAGTTTTGGACGTTCATGTTCTGGTTAACGGTGCACCGAACCCGCTAAGCCCGTGACCCGTTAACGGGCTGCAGCCCGTTATGAGCCCGGTTACCGTTGCTGAATTTTTTTTTTTTAAATTAGTTGGACCGTTGCCAACGGTCAAATTGAGAAATGACCGTTGGGGAACGGCCAGATTTTGCAGAAATGGCCATTTCGGCCTCCCCCATTAAAAATATAGCCCTCCCACCCCTAATAATTGAAAAATTACATTTTTAACCTTTTAAAACCTATAAATAGCCCTCCTTTTTCTTCATTTTTTTCTCAAAATTCACTCTCTTACTACTCTAATTCTCTCTCAAGTCTCAAGTCTCTCTTGATATTATAGTTCTTAAATTCTCAAATCTCAAATTCTCAATTATTTATTATTTCAAGTTTCATCAATTATTTAGTTTAGCCATTACAAAATTATTATTATCAATATCAAATATCAAGTATTCAAGTGAAGTGTGGTATCAAGTACTATCAAGTATCGACTATCAAGTTTCGGTCTATCAATTGAAGTTTGATTTTTGATATCAAAACTAGTGCGGCATCCGGAATCCCGTTACACTCGTTCTATCTCTTTCTCTTATTGGGTGTACACTTATTTTATTATTTAGAATTATTAATTTAATTTACATAATGGATTTACTTAGAGCGGCCAAAAAAGCGTGCACTAGTAGAGGTGGTAGTAAGAAAACTTCCAAAAGATCAAGAGGTGGTGTTGGTTCTTCTAGTAGCTTTACACATATTTCTGAAAGTTCACCTGAAAATTTAAATGTAGATTATGAGCGAATGCAAGAAA
>NW_017671603.1:241392-242455 GCF_001879085.1 Nicotiana attenuata
AAAAACAAAATTTAACTTTAAAAAAAAAAAAAAAAAAAGTAGCCCGGCCCGCCCGAACCCGTTTAGCCTGAACGGGTCCTAAATAACCCGAAATTTTCCAACCCTCCCCAGCCCGTTATCCCAGCCCGCTAAACAGCCCGCCCGATAAACGAATGGGCTGGAGTTTTTCCCGTTCAGTCCGTCCCAGCCCGCCCGATAAACAGGTATAGTTTATAGTAATACAATTTTTTTAGGTAAGTTATGGTAATACAATTAGTACAAGCGGAGGCGGATGGAGTGTATAATCTACTACTTAACTGAACTAAATATTTTCGATATGAAATTTAAAAAAAAAATTGTTATCATAGTTTATGGTAATACAAGCAGAGGCGTATAGAATGTAAAATCCACTAGTTAACTGAATTCAATATTTTTGGCAGATCATTAAATTTCTTTATATTCTAAAGAAAGAATAAAATTCAGTAATAAAAATATTAAAAACTTGAACACGTTGTGTTTAAATCTTTGATTCATTTTTAAGTACAAGTACCAACACGGTTCTTAAATCTCCGAGGAATATGCCTTTTTTCTTCTTCTTTTTCTCTCATAAGGAATATATTTCTGAAAAATTGAAATGTACTTAGGGTGTGTTTGGTACGAAGCGGAAAATGTTTTCCAATTTTTCCATGTTTGGTTGGCTTAATATTTTGGAAGACATTTTCCTTATGAACTCATTTTCCTCCAATTGGAGGAAAATATTTTCCTTATCAAGAGAAGGGAAAACATTTTCCAAAACTCCTTCTCAACCTTCCCCGCCCTCACTAACCCACCCCACCCTCACCAACCCACCCCACCCCCTCTCTCCAGAAAAAGACTTTTTTTTTTTTCAAAATTTCAGTTAATCCGTTACCACCCACCCTACTACCCCTCCACCCGCCCACCCCTCCCGCCAAAAAAAACTTTTAACCTTTTTTTTTTACGTTTACGTACTTTTAAACTTTTACTTACTTTTTACGTTTTTTACCTTTGTTCGTACCTACCCTACCCCCCTCCACCCCTACCTACCGTCCTACCCTAAAAACGA
>NW_017671603.1:242475-245676 GCF_001879085.1 Nicotiana attenuata
GTTCCCCTCCCCCCACCCCCCCCCCGACTTTAAATATATTTTTCAATTTTATTTTTTAATTATCGGTTTAAAGGTTCAAAATTTTACAAGTTCTAAATTTTTGAGTTCGGAGGTTTATGTGTTTGGAAGTTTACGGGTTCGAAATTCCGCGGTTTCGAAAGTTTAGCGGTACGAAAGTTTATAAAATTTGTGGGTTCGGAAGGTTGTTGGTTTGAAAGTTTATGGCTTCATGTTTATTATATCTAAATTATTTATGAATGCTCTTGAGAAGTCATTTTTCTTAATTTGCGTACCAAACACAGAAAAATGAATAAGATTACTACTTATTTTCCATGGAAAATATTTTCCGTTATACCAAACACACCCATAATGTAAGATTAACAAAACGAAAGGAAATATGACATTGTATAGCCGTTGTAAAAATAATAATCGAAAAAATATATAAAATTTATATATTTGTTGTATATATATATATACATTCTGTATGTTATATACAAATTTTATATAGTTTTTTGACTACCAGATGTAAATAGTTTCTGATGCGGGCTAAAAGTGATAATACCCAAAATGAAAATTACTACCGGAAAAAAGATAACAAGAGCTTTCATGAGACTTTCATTCCCTACCCTAAGGTTAACAAAAGGAAAGAAGTAATGAAGGGCTTGTATGGGTGGCTTGGGTTTCAGCCCATGAAGGCTGTAAGCCTGTAACCCAGCCACTTATAAGGCCCAACATGATCAAATTGCTTCGGGCAAGTTATATTTTTGGTCAGTCGGAAAAAATAATAACATGGGCTAGCAAAATATACACAAATTATACACTGATTATCATGTATTATTTTCTGGAGCGATTATACTATGTAGTAATTTTTACCTCCTATAGCAAACCTTTACCCCTTATTTATTATAAATAAATATCTTTTATAAAATTATATTTTATAGCTACCTTTTAGGTTTTATAGCAAATTATTTATTTATGGTCACTTTCTACTGTTAAGCCATTAAATACGCCGTGAAATATTTTTTTCTCTCTCATACTTTCTTTTCTCTCTCTCCCAATAACACGGCTATTGTATACAATTTTGTTAAACCCACGTTCTCTCTCCACTATCTCTCTTCCAACCCAGTATCTTCACCACGAATACAATCTCCATTATCAACTAATTCATCTCAATTTTCTCTCTCAATTTTCAAAATTGTTTCCCAAAAAAGTTGTGGTAAGTGTTAAACTTGTTAATTTTTCGCTGGCACATGTATTATTCTGTATATTTGTACTTTTTTTTTGTAGAAACAATCACCATTGTTATCTTTTTACAGAAAACTTGGATTTTCTTATTCAATGGCTGATTATACTCCTTACAAGAGGGTTATCCGAGGTATACCGACCAAAGCACTCAATTTCGAAGGGTCATCTTTCAATTTGAAAATCACTCAAGCGGAACATGTATTTGCAGGTTCAGCAGCAAATACAGTTGCGGAAAAGAGAAAAAAAAATACGCAATGACACATCGAAACAAGCCAAATTTGAGAAATTTTCGAAAGAATCAACACTTTCACTGTTTGTATTTAGATGTATTTAGATGTATCTCACTGTTGTACTTATGAATGTGTTATGTATTTCAAATACATGTATTCATTTGTATTTTACTGATAAATTTATTACAGTGACTTTCACTGTTTATTTTTAGATGTATTTAGTTGTATTGAGATATATTTAGATGTATTTACAAGACTTCCACTGTTGTACTTATGAATATGTTATGTATTCCAAATACATGTATTCATCTAAAATGAGTACATGTTTTGAAAATCTACAGAACGATAGCAACAGAAAAAGGAGGGATTGAAAATTTAGAGATTGCTCTGTTTTGTGGTCTTTTTCGGATGGGAAATCTTTTCTTTAACGCGAAATACAGATTCTGCGTGTTATAACTGAGTTAGTTGAGTTATATTAGGAGTCTATCGCTTTAATTGATTCACTTACCGTTTTAAACAGCTGAAAAGACCATCTTTTACGCAGTTTATGTTACTGTATTCACAAATACAGCTCGCGAATACAGTCGAATACAATCGATACAACCGTTGCTTAGTTGGACTCCCCTGTTTCACGTCGAGTTTTGCTACTGTATTCATGAATACAGTAGCTTAAATACATTGAATACACTCTATAACAACTGAAAACATAGCTATAGGAAGTAATTTAGTAAATGGTAGCTATAGCTAGCTAATAACCACTAAACAATAGTGGTTTGTGAAAATTTCTCTAATTTTACCAACTGTTTCTCTATGATATATATGGACCTTAATAATTGGGAATTTGACACTGTCAAGAAGGGGCCGAATGGTCTCAAAAGTGTGAGTAAGGCTGTATGTGGGCCCGGGCCTAAATGGGCTAAACGGGCCGGGCTAAACGGGCCCGGGCTTAGCGGTCCCGGGCTCTGGCGGTCCCGGGCTTCGCGGTCCCGGGCTTCGTGGGCTCAACGGGTAGGACCAGCCCGTGACGGGCCTAAGCCCATATGGTCCTGGGCTAAATGGGTCGGGCTCGTGGGCTTAGCGGGCCTAACGGGCTTTTTTTATTTCCGGGCTTTTTTTTTTTAATTTTTTTTATTTAGGGCAATTTCTTGTAAACCGTATGTGTATGTATATATATAAATTGCTCTTATGCATGGCTATATAAATATATGTGGTATATATAATATAGAAATCTAATTATTAAAGTGTTTGACGAAAATGTAAAATAACAAATCAACTGTAAAACTAAATTGGCATGCATAATAAATTAATAACAAAGTACAACATGAAGCATAAATACGTCTAATAATTTTAAAATAACACAAATTGTTAAAAAATCTTAAAGACGAATTTGCGGATAAATACCCTCAACACAATACTTTATATGCCTCCTTAAAATGCCTGTGGTACACCCTGAACGAAAATTTAAGACTCTTCCACAGTTCTTGCACTTTAATATTTGGCCTTCTTCATTTTCTTCAAGCACTTCATAGTATTGCGACACAAATAAGCGCACTCTTTCCGAACGAGGCATGATTTAACTTGAAAATTGAGATTGAGACTTGAAGTCTTGAAAATTGGAGATTGAGAGATTGAGAGAAATTTAGATTGAGAAATGAGTATTGAGTATTGAAATGAAGAAGAGGGAGGGGGGTACTTATAGTGTTAGAGAAGGTTAGTTTTGTAAATT
>NW_017671603.1:248061-253708 GCF_001879085.1 Nicotiana attenuata
AGTAGTAATAGAAATCCGATTAGTTATATGAGTAAATAAATACCGCAAATATTGTTCATATTCATGTTTATATTTATAAATATCGCTCTTAACTGTTGCGCGAGGCCAACCTTTATAAGTAGGATTAAAAACTTTTCTAATATAATGCACAAAATTAGGGTTAGAAGGAAAAAGTATATGTTAAGCACATAACGGTACCATCTTTGCTAATTCTTCACGATCTTTATTAGGATCGTCATATAAAATACCACCGGTCACAGTGTTAATTCCTGGTTGAACTAGATTTGAACCTGTACTAGGGTTAACCGCAGTATCTACACTTGTCCTCTCTTACTGCGCTTTCATTTGTAAATATTTAACTTTATCTCTAGGGTGTGTTTTTATGTGCCTAGCCAAACTACCCGTACCGCTACGGTCTCCGGTATATTTATGCGCCAGCAATTTCCCACAAGTTTTACACTTGGCCTTATTTTGTTCTCTTACTTGAGTAAAAAAAATTCCAAACTATTGATGTTTCTAGGCGTTTAGAAGGTTGTCTATTAAAAGTAGGGGTTTCTACAGGTGGGTCGGGCAGGGCATTAGTTGGGTTATTAACAGGACTAGTAGGTGTATCATCTAAATCCGGTTGGGTTTCATCTACATCCTCATTTTCCTCATCATTTTCTAAGATACTTTGATTAGGATAAAGAACATTCATAACTTCTTCATTTAATTGTTCACCTGGTGCAACATTATGGCAAAATTCACTATCGGAAAATTGAAAACAAGGGTTATCACTATCAAGAATAATAGGAGAAGCAGGACGGGTAACAGGTCTCGGTCGGGGAGCCGGGGGAAGGGTAGTAGGTTGGAGACTACTTTCACCAATTTTAGCTTTTCCCTTACCACCAAATATTTTTTTCAAATAAAATGCCATATTAATTACAATTATGCAAACTAAACACACAAAAATATATTCTTAAAAGTTAAGAGTTGGAACGAGTTTACCGAATTGCCGAACAACTTCTTGAAAATTGAAAATCGTTGAAGACTTGAAGACTTGAATACTTCAATTCACCAACTTCACAATTTTTCACGAAATTGCAATAATAAAATAAGCAATTATAGAAGAGAAATTAGATATAGATTGAGAGAGATTGAGATAGATTGATGAATTGGTGAGTAAAAATGAAAGAATGAGGGGGTATTTATAGTTGAGAATTGGGGAAAAGTGTAATTATATAAAGTTTGGGGTTAAAATAAAGTTTGGGGGCCAAATGGCTATTTTTTAAAATTCCAAACGGTTGAAAATTAAAGGCCAACGGCTAGATTTTAAAATCTGACCGTTGGCTATTTTTTAAAAAAAAAAAAATTTTTTTTTTTTAAAAATTAGCCGTTGGAGCCCGTTAGGACCGCTAGGCCCGGTTGAACCGGCCCAGGACCGCCTGCCGGTCCCGGGCTTAGCGGTCCCGGTCTCGTGGGCTACACGAGCAAGACCGGCCCGTCACGGGCTTATTACCCATTAAGGGACCGGCCCACCAGGACCGGCCCGCCGGGACCGTTTAGCCCGTTAGGACCGCGGGCCCGGTCCGGTCCCGGTCCAAGACCGGCCCACCAACAGCCTTAAGTGTGACAAGGATTATATTATGGCCCATAGGCTTCTCACAATTGATGCAATAAATTTTTCCTCTAGTGATGTATGAGAGTAAAGTTCTGTTTGATTTTATTATAACTCAGATGTATGAATCTGAATACTTGTTTTTATTACTAATATATTTTGCTCTAAATCTGTTCACTGAATAATTAAAAATATCTGTTTTTCATTATTTAAATATATAATTCATCTTTATCCTTAATAAAACAAATGATTTAAGTTTTTAATCAACAACATGTTAGAAAAAATCTTAGTAGCTGATATAGTATTATAGAAATTGTTTGTTTATTATAAAACATGCTCTAAAAGTTAGTGGCGACGATAGCTGCAGTGGTAATTATCGACGGTGATGGTTGTGAGTTGGTGGTTGATGGTTGTTGTGGCGGAGCTAGGTGGACGGAAGGGGTTCAGACCAACGGCGGAGTCAATATTTTCATCAATGGGCGTCAAAATATAAAGAAATAAACTCACCAAGAAGTCAAGGGGTGTCAATACATAGTATATATACATATTTTATAAAAAATTACTTAACAACACGGTGTAATTTTCTGATTAAGAGGTATCAGGTTGACACCCCTTAAGTGCATGTGGCTCTGCCACTGGTTCAAACCCAATTCATCCGAAATTACACTATGTATATAAGGTCAAATATATTTTCATGGACATATATTACATATTGAATCGCCTTAACTTATTTGCGTATTTATTTCTTTTTATTTTTTAATCTTCTTGGTAAAAGTTCTGCTTTCTCCATTAGGAGGTGGTTGCTGTTGATAGTTGTTGGTGGCGGTTGGAGGTGAAAGCGGGTGGTGAGATTTTTAATTCCATATAACATTTTTGTTACAAGTTAATTTGCTTAATTTCACAGTTACTCGCTCTGTTAAATTGCCAGCAAAACACACAAAGCTCTTTTTTCATGATAATGTTTGACTCCAAATATGTTTATTTTCAGGTTGAAGTTAGTACTTAACTTCTGGCAAAGTCCTAGATTTCAGGTTGACAATTTTCAATCAACATGCTCCTTTGCCGACACTCGTGATTCAGAATTCAATATATTATTATTCTTATCAAGAAAAAGAATTGCTCGTAAATTATTTCAAGCAAAGACCTGCAAATTCAAGGAATGACCAATTCTATGGAAAACATGAAAAACCCACCCCCTCCAAAAGCATGTGGTCGATTTTCACATGGGAGGTCTGAATTAATAGTTTTTTTTTGGTTTTTTCATTCGTATGAGGTATCCATTTTAAAACGCTGATTAATTCAGATTCACACCGCACAAGATCCATCAAAGATGTCAATATTATTTGCCAATAAGATAAACTTATTAAATCTTGCCTATTCATTTTAGTATGTGCGAGCTCGATTTGACTAAAAAAACGATTGAGTAACGGATGGTTTCCCACATCCCATGCTCAAAAGGATGTGCGAGTTCGATTTGAGTGTTAATCAATTGAGTAAATCTATATACTTACTCAAGAAATGTCGCATTTATAGAGCAATAATATAGTTACAAACAAGCACGTATTTATAGCACAAGTTACTAGAAGTAAAGCCTAGCCTACTAAATGAAGCTAATTAAAGGTTATACCTTGCGGAACAAATAAAAGATTTCAAAATCACACAACTTGTATGAATAAGAAATAAATTTTTTGCAACCAACTTACGTAGAAAAGATTTTGTGACATCCATGTATAGAGTCATCAAATGAGCGACGTTAAAAAAAAGTTAGGTTTATACACTCCCATATATAAGACCTCTTTTAGAAGAGATTTAGAAAACAAGCTAACTTATGACTACAAACTTCATTGACGAGACACAAAAGAAAACCAACACGTTAATTTTCCAAGGTTTTGACAAGATTTTATATATCTTCATCACAGACCGTGCTTATTTCCCAGGAAAATAAGACTCTTTTAGCCAACATCTGGAATATTAGTTCTTTCTTTTTAGTTTCCTACCCGGTATTTAATACCCGCTTGGGATTCCGACTAATTCAGATTCGCATCGTGTAAGGTTCAATAAAGGAGAGAGCTCCTACTATGATTTTTTGACATTCCCAGAGCTCGAACCTGAAACCTCTGATTCAAGATGAAGGATTCTATCTACTCCACCACGACCCTTGGTGATATGGACTAAGTTGTTTGCATCCGAGCATATCAACTGGCTTCTAAACTAGGATTGAGTGTATCTACTGCTTTTTTATGTTCAAAGCTTCAACAATCATTGAGTTTCCCACAAGTACTCAATTCAGAACATATGGACATGTCCATTTTGTCACCTTTAACTTTTTATCACAAAAATTGACACCAAATGTTTGGCGCAGTGGAGTGGAAATTAAAATGTGCCGTTTGCCCTGCCCCTCATAAGGGCCAAAATAGTTTGCAGGTTAGATAATGCACTTGAGAATTTACACTTGAGAATTTACAGAGAGTTCTTGTTAGACATGGCAATTGCACATTACTTGACTACGTACTCTAGAATTTCACATATCATGTTACACAAAATAAAAAAGTGGATTTTACATGCCCATTAACTACTCAAACAAAGGATCAATGGCTTTTGGATATTTGAAGGCATGAAACTCATCCTTTAATTTGTCTGAAAGCACTAGAAGGGTTTGTAAATATGAGACAAAATGAAATTAATTTTGAAAATAGAAATCATAAGAATGGTTGTAAAACGTCTTCGACGGCAAAATCTTGTGAGAGTGTAATCCCCACACTCTTAGAAAAAAATGTACTGCAATCCATTTGACAATACAGCCTTTTAGACCAGCAAAAAAAGGGCAACCCTTATAAACCATCTCTCATTCACGCAGGATCCGAGGAAGGACCGTATTATCGTTAAGGGTAGACAACTTACCATATGCAAGCATTAGTGGCAGCTTTTACCGCTCCAACCCATGATTTATAACCTATAGGTCATAGGAAAACAAATTTACTGTTGCTACAAGGCTCCCCTGCCTTTTAGACCAGCAAAAGTCTCACTAATAGAATATAGATAAAGATGTTAAGGTTGGCTACTGTCTGACAGAGCATGATTTATAAATTTTGAACTTGTTCGTTTTAATTACTGAATTTATAATTAATTATTTATACATAATTAATAAAAAAATTAATATAAATATAAAGTGTAAGCAAAAGCTGTATAACTAATATTTGTAAATCTGCCCGACCGCCCCTAGTTCTAAAGTAAGGACTTTTGGAAGTAGAAAATGCTTGCAAGAAAAGAAAACTCTTAACTTTGTTTTGACAAGAAATGAAAGTTTGACCAGATAACAAAACGAGTGAGTCAGGGTCAATGCCCTCAATTACCTAACCAAAAGGCAGGTTTTATGATTTATTATTCATTTACTCATTTTGCCTTTTGCGTCAAATGATGAACCAATTATGGGGCCTTTTATACTCAACCATGACATGCTAAAGTCAACATACACACCACTGCACAATGTGGTGCAGTAGATGAGATCACTACTCCTCCCTTAACCAAAAGTCCCGGGTTCGAGCCTGGATATGAAAACATTTTTGGTAGGGAATGCTTCCTCTCGAATAGAGCCCTACACAGTGTAAATTCAAATATAATCGGGCTCCAATACGGATACCGGATATCGAGGGGAAACCAAAAAAAGTCAACATGAACACAACACTCTAAACCAAGAAAATAAGTCTCTTTTCAGGGAAGAAGGCCAAACTTAGCTTTCTTTCTGAGCCATCAATAAACTTAGCTTTCTGTTTGATAGAAGTTTGAATATCATTAACAATATTCTAAACTAACTTTTCATTTGTGTGTATATATTCAAAAGATAATACTAAGTGCAAACTGGTTAAGATAAAAAGAGGGGTAAAAACTCATGCTCCATGGAAGACGATTCTTTATAGTAACATAGATTTCAATAAATCAATGTTTATATACAATTCAAACGAAAAAATATTTCACAAACCAAACAAACTAGACTAATCTAAAATTTATCAATCTATCTTTTACAAAACCCTTTAATCAATATAATATGAA
>NW_017671603.1:253728-267302 GCF_001879085.1 Nicotiana attenuata
GGGGGGGGGATCTTCTATGTATATGAAATCGATAAATAATACAGTATGCCAATAAATACTTTTCAATTTTGAGGTGAAGAGTCCACAAAAGCATTGTGCCTCTTAGATGGAGCAGAAGGAGGAATTGGAACCCCTTTTGGTAGCATAGTAAATACCAAATTTTCTGCTTTGTATGCATTTTCTTTTCTGTATACCTTCAAATGTTGTGTAGAAAATAATATTCTTGAATTAGCTTCTTTGATTGGTCTTGCTTCGACTCCATAACCAAGAAGAACAGAAATGGCAAGAATCAAGCAAATTAAATAATAAATGGTTTTGTTTTTAGAAGAAGAAGAGGAAGAGGAGGAAGAGGAGGAGGCCATTAATTGAGAGGATTTTCTTGAATTTCTAATAGGGTTTTTTGAACTTGGGTTTAATTTTTAAGTAAATGAAGTAGCTAGGGTTATATATATGTGCAAATGTATGTGCATGGGGAAGCAAAGAGTTCGGCAAAAAAGGTTAAGTGATTCACACGTCAAACGACTAAATTAAACAATTCTTTAATAAATGTCAACTGATAAGAAAAAAAGAATACTAAAATGATTTGGAATAAATATGCCGGCGTTTTCTTCTTATATATGTTTTAAGGAAAATTGTTTGATACGATATTTATACCAAATCAATGAATACTTAATTTATGTATCTTTATGCATAAACTTTTGTCACTGAATTATAGCTAGTTAATACATCCGTCAATATTTTTTAATATTAATTATGATAAATTAATATAGTTTGGTGTAAACATCATAAATGACTAAATTTATTTCCTGTTTAAATAGTGGTTTATTTTTTTTCTCAAGTCAACTGAAGGGATTTTCTCACGAGTTTCCCCTACGTTAGAAATGTGCCGCTATGTGTGGTTTGGTTTGGAAAAAATAGGAGTTCAGAATTTGCAAGCATTTAATAGTAATTAATTTTTATATTCTGCCACATGGTGCACTGGTGTACTTAGAATTTGTCAAATATTAGAAAACTGCTTTGAATACTTGTCCAATAAGTAAAAAGAATTAGGAAATAGTTTTGAACCAACATGAAGAATGCTTCATTTAATCGTGTTAGGTGTACTTGATGTTGAAATTCTGAGATGGAGTCTGCAAATTTTAATATCCCTATTTGGATATTAATTCATTTGAAAAAAAAAATTCCCAGTAAGAGTATTATAGTAATAGAAAATAAAAAACATTTACACTCTAATTAAATAACATTTACTCTGTAATTTAGATTAATAGAGTAATATTTGTGTATTTTCTTGAACTATTACTAGGGGCGGAGGGAGAGTATTAGTTATAAGTCGGACGAACTCAGTAACTTTTGTCTAAACCCTGTATCTATATTAAGAATTTTATAAAATATGTATAAATATTTAATTGCAAACTCATTTACTTGGACGAGCTATGAATTCGGTAACAATTCAGAACCCATAAACTATAAATCCTAGATGTGCCTCTAATTATTACTCCCTCCTATCCACTTAATTGATTTTTTGGCATTTTTTTTGTGGTCCACAATATTTGATTTTTTCACATATCAAGAAGAAATTAACTTCTTTTTTCCAAAGTTGCTCTTGGAGTAAAGAGCCTATGAGTATCTGTTGTATTCTCAATGAACAAATTAAGGTTAATATGGCAACTTTATTGTTAATTAATGTTAAAAGGTGGATACCTTAATATCCGTAAGAATAGCCAAAAAATTAATTAAAGTGGACCGAAGGGAGCACCGGTTTAGGGACAACTATATCTAAAATCAAGACTTGAGAAGTCATGAAATATGAGACGAACATTAGCACATTACTTTTGGCTAAAATTTAAATCAACACTTAAAGTTTTAGAACCTAATGAAATCAATAATTAATGATCTAATCATGATAATTAATGGTTTCATCATATCACAACAAAAATTCGGCCGCTGAAAAAGTGGGCACTCTTTTTCTAATTAAGTTTTTCTTACTACAATCAGTGTATTTTTTGCGTGGGAAGCTACCATAAGAAACCGATTAGTGGTCCACTAATCTTTAATTACTTTTTCAAACCCTATCGACAATGATTGACATCTGGATTTACAACATAACCTTAGTGTATACAACAAGATTTTCTCAAAATTAATACTAATTAATTAGGTTTACCCTTTCTATTAATAATACTTTAATCAAACCAGTTTTACTAAAATTATATAATAATCTTAGGTTTAGGTAGTAAACTGTATAGAACCCTTTGACCAGAACAGCTAAAATTTGGAAAAAGTAAAATCTTCCACGTCAGAGTTTGACAGAAAGCTTGTGGGCCATAGGTCTTAAAAGTCAAAAGTCAACTATATATAATGAAATTTTGGGCGTTGATTAAGACAACGTGGTTTGACGAGAAAATTCGGAGATGAACGGAATTAAACCGACACTCGAAAATGATGGTTAAGATAGTAAACTGTAGGACTATAAGAAATCCTATTCAAGGAATTAGGGTTGTTGAGATATGGAAATTGGAATTGGTCTTTCTAGATTAGGAGTAATTTTACATCTCATAAAAAATATTTTGAGTTCAAGCTTCAGTAAATATAACTATGTGTGATGTGGAGGTCGAGTATTAGAGTTATAGGGTAGGGTCGTAGCTATGTGAGGCAAGTTTGATAGGATTTTTGTGTAAAAATAGCACGGGTTAGCCAGTTTTCGGACTGGTCATTCAAAAATAGCCAGCGTTTGAAAAGTCATTGAAAAATAGCCACTATTTTGCTGCAACACGAAAAGTTCCAGCATAACATACTGGAGATCGGTGAACCTGTGTATGAACTTCAACTCCAACACGGGGAAAGTTCCAGCATAATATACTGGAGATTGGTGCACATATGTATAAACTTCTAGCATATTATGTTGGACCAGTTTATTATACTGGAACTCCAGTATATTATGCTGGAAGTCCAATATAGTATACTGGACTAGAACTCCAGTATTATATACTAGAGTATTTTCCGAATTTTGAACAGTGTTTTCGTTCAGATTTATCTTTACATGAAAAGTGGCTAAATTTCGATTACTTTTGAAACTGTGGCTATTTTTGAATGACCACTTGTAAATCTGGCTATTTCTCAATTTCTACTTAGACTACTAGTGGTTAATGTTGTGTTCTTACTGCTCTTTCGTTTTATAGTACTGGGTCTATTTACTGGTTATTGCTATTGTTTTCATCTATTTTCTAGCTTTTATGTTGTTGTTATTATTCCTTTGGTTTCTGTTGATGGTACTGATATATTGTCTCTTCTCGTTTTCTTGAGCTGAGGGTCTTTCGGAATCAGGCTCTCAGCTACTCCCTCGGGATAGGGGTAAGGTATTCGTACACACTACCCTCCTCAGACCCGACTAGTGGAATTTTACTTGATCGTTGTTGTTGTTGTTGTATAAGAAGCGCTTTATTTCCCTTAATCGAGGCCTACGTCATGTCCAATCCCTCTTATTGTATATCTGAATAAGTCGGCGGGTATATAATATATGTTTAATTTATATATAATATGTATATATTTGAGTATAATTATTATATAATTTATGTATACTGGCTAAAAATTAAATAATAAATTTGACCAACTATTTGTATAAAATCCCGGGATTCTTCTTTTTCTATTTTAGTATAGTGAATGCTTGACAATTCAACTCAGAAGCTTATTATGACCTTGTGGTCATAAGAAAATTCATTAAGCTCTACCAACCCAAGAAAAACAAAGAAACTAAGTCAATTATTTCATATATATATATATATATATATATATATATATGATGTAATAGCATTTTTTAGAAAATCTCACTTTATACCCATTAATTCTAAACTATTTACCCTTTAATGCCCAGGCCCAAACTATTTACTACTCCTACCTATGCGGCCCAAACTATTTACCCGCTTATTCATTTATTCTATTAAAATAGCTCTTCTTTCTACACTGAGAATTTGGACGAGGGCACAGCTTCAGGTTCCAGATCCCATCTCTCAAACCCTAGCTTCCATTTTACACTCCTAACAAATCCAAGTTTGTCTTCTTTCTTATGAATTAGTAGTAATTTCTTCTTTGGATTTTTGACTTGATTTGTTGTTATTAATAATAGATGGATCGGTACCAGAAGGTGGAAAAGCCAAGAGTAGAAACACCCATTGATGCAAATGAGATTCGTATCACCAGCCAAGGCCGCATGAGAAGCTATATTACCTTTGTACACTGAGAATTTGGACGAGGGCACAAATTCAGGTTACCCCTAATAGGTAGTTGATGACTCTATAGGAGCAGAGAAATTTGGGTGAAGACCCAAGATTAAAGAAGGCTTGGTCTTAATTTTAGTAACTCCAGATCCTTGAATTATTTTCTTGTTTGCTATTTCTTGACTTACTTGTAATTTGTTCTTACAAAATTGTTCTTCCATTTCCCTTATTTCCTTCTTCGAAAAGAAATTAGATTTGATTGTCTGAGAAGTTGACATCTGGCTAGTTTCAATTCGGCTCCACTTTTTCTTGATTGTTCTTTCCCTAGCTTTTGCTCTTGCCTTGGCTTAAAATTTTTATTTTGTAGATTTCTTGTTTGATTCAAAGTGGGTGTTGTTAAATATTTCTTATAATACCTTCTGGAAGTTCATACTGAAATTTGATAGCATTTGGAGCTGATTTGATGTGATTGAGTTGGAAATTTCAGCTGAAAATCAAAAAAGAACACAGCTACCCAATAGTATACTGCTACGGTATATAATATGTTGTAGGAGTATATAGCTATACTGCAACAGTATACTATTATAGTATACAATATATTGTTATAGTATATTGTAATAATATGCAATATACTGTAACAATATACTGTAATAGTATACAATATACTATAATAGTATACTTATTACCCGTAAATTCACTTGCCTTTTACCTTTTAATTTGCTTTAAGCTTTTACCCAGCGTGAGGGGCAAATTGAAAATGCAAAAAAAAAAAAATATTATAGTATGCTATATAATATAACGGTATACTCTTACAATTAGATCCTTTTAGAATTTTTTGAAATTTTTATTGATATCTGATATTATTTCAGTTTAATAATTGAATTAAAATTTTTTAAACTCTTTGCGTACAATTGTATACCCTGTTGGTATAGCTATATACTATACTGGTATATATGTTAGTTAATATTTTTTGGTTGTATTAGCTACATTTAATTGGTACACAATTTGATTTTTCTTTAGTAATAATATAAGAAAAAAGAATAATAAAAAAATAGTGAAAACAGTAAATGAAATTAGATTATGAAGAGAAAAAGAATATAAAAAAAGAAGTTAAATGAAATTAGAAAAGGAAAAAAGAAAAAAATAAGAAGAAAACGAGAAAAGAAGAATTGGATAATAAAGAAAAAATTTCCCACAAAAACTACTATGGGTAGGAAATGTAATAAGTTTATGGGTAGAAAAACAAATAGGTAGACAAAGGTAAATAGTTTTGTTTTTATGGGTAACTGTGTCAAAATCCCTTAATTGTAAACCGTATATACACTAACCTAACCTCAAAAAGGATGGTTTGGTGTTTTTTTTTTTTTTTTTTTTTGGTCTTCTTTAATTGATCATATAAAGTGTTGATAAGTTTTTTTTTTTTTAAATATTTCCTCTCAAATTTTGCAATGAAATCATGTTTCTTTTTTCATGTAGTTTTATGAAGAGAAAATGACACAGTATAGCCGTTGTTAAAATAATAGCTGAAAAAATGTATAAAATTTGTATATCTTTTGTGTGTGTGTGTGTGTACATATATATATATATATATATATATATATATATATATATATATATATACGTTTTGTATGTTATATACAAAAATTATACAAATTTTATACACCTTTTCGGCTACCAGATGTAAATAGTTTCTGACGCGGACTAGAAGTGATAATACCCTTTTTATAAATCTTAATTTCAAAAGATAAGTTTCCCGGGGTTTATGAAGTAGCTTGCAAGAAATTGTAGCACACAAGATTTTAATCTAATTCATAAGAATAGCTTTGACTTTCCCTTTTCTTTTAAGAAAATAAAAGAAGAGAATGAAAGGCGAAGTTAGTCAGGATTTCAACTTTATGAGTTTTGTATTTTAGAACGATCACTTTAAATATTAATATTCGGGTTCTAAATTTAATATATCTTGAATTATTTGACACTAATACACTGCAACAGCAAAAATTGTTGGATTCGTCCGAATCCTTATCTGGACTTCTACCTCCAAGAGAATGACTGTTGAAAAGAATATTTATCATCCATGAATGGGTTAGAATGGGCTATAAAAAATAATGGGTTAACTTGGGCTCAGGCCAAATAGACCCATGAGCTAAAATGTTTGTAGCCCAACCCCTTAATCTTTGGGCGGGTTGGATGGGTTTGAGCTCAAATATCCACCCCTACACATCATAGGCGAATACAAAATTTAAGGTCTATGAAATCAACCTATAAATTTTGAAAGAATTACAAGAAAATACACATGACTTCACACCATAACAAAAAATGGCCCATATTTTTAAGTTTTACCCTACCTAGCCTATATTGTACATATTTTGAAAGCATTAGCAAATTCAAAATCTATATTCTTACAACCATCGCTTCTAAAAGCTATGGAGTTAAATCTGTGTTCTCACAACCATTGCTTTCACTCTCTATTCTTCTCACATCTTACATATGCTGGGCCGTGTATTTTCTGCTTCTCCCCCTGTTTGCAATGTCAGAAAATTGAAGAGTAGAAGTCCACCATTGAAGGCCATTCAAAGCTTTACTTTCGAAAATAGGATTTTTTGACTTTGTTAGTTGTTTGGATTGGGTGTTGTTCCAATTGATTGAAAATATCAAAAGGAGTTCAAAATTTAAATTTGAAGTGATTTGGAGTATATTTGAGCAAGATTTGAGTTAAATTTCAGAAAAGACGCAAGGTAGAAGACGAAGTCAGTTTTTTGTATAATTATGTATAATCTTGTATAATAGTGTATAAACACATCTTACACACTTTTATACACCTTTATACAAGCGTTTGTAGACGAACTTCTTCCACGATTTTCAGTTACAATTCTTGTTCAAAACCAGTCCAAATCTCAATTAAATGACTTCAAATTTTATATACAACCTCCTTATACTATTTCTAACAAGTCTAAATAACACCCACTCTAAAATTCTCATAAAATCAAATTCGAAATTTAAACCCACATATTTAAGCTTGTTAAAAATCTAGTTTTCACCACCCAAATGGATTTGGTTTGTTGAACTAATATTTGAGTCACAGTTACTGATTAAAAAATTAACTTAAAAGCTTGAGCAATCTTTTTTAAAAATTAAATAGTAATTTCGAGAATCTATTGGAGTTGAATATTGCATATTAGCCTATTATTTGTGGTCTAGTTAGTTGTTAATTGAAATATGGTCTATAAAATTAAAAAATAGGGAGCTCAATTGTTCTTATGTGAAATTTTCCCTTAAATTTTTTGCATTGAACTCATTATATTTTTTTAGTTATGAGTTCATATCTATTATCTATTGCTATTTTTAGTAACTTTTTACACATAAATTTATAATTCTCATCAACTGTACGAGTAAAAAAATTCTAGTAAAGACTCTTCTCTCTTCCATTCTTAGTTAGGGCAACAGTGAAATTTCTCCGTATAACCTATAGGTAGGGGCGAATGGAACATAGAGTTGCCGAGTTCAACTGAATCTGTATTGTTTATGTGGAACATAAATGTGTATGTAAAAATCACTAAAATTACAATAATTAGTAGATATGAACCCATAACTTTAATATATATTAGGTTCAATGTTGTCACGATCCATTTTCTGAACAAGCCGGGACCGGCACTCGATCACTAAACATGACCGAGCGAACCATCTCTGCTTATCAAATCTATTAAACTCCAAACTTTATACGAAACAAGGCAATACTCTAACCAAATACTTTTGATTAATGTAAATATTTAAACAAATCAACTCCAAAACTTTATTTGTAGTAACTATTGAATTACTGCTAAGTTATTATAAAAAACATCTGAATCCTAACCCAACGACTATGTCTATGAAGCCTCTACTGATAAACTGACGCACTGCTCAGGACATGAGATTTCCTGGCCAGTTCTCTAAGTAACAAAGAAATAACTAAATAATGATGACTCTAAGGAATACTCCACGAACAAAAGCGGAGCTCACCAATAGCACTGGAAGAGAAGGAAGTCCTAACTCGTAACCTGTTCGCCTGCAAATCCGGTTCCTACGTTGTACCGCAGACCAACGTAGGTTCCCAAAAGAGAACGTCACTACCATCCATTGCACTCAGTGAGTCTCAACAACAGGGGGGAAACTTTAGTAATATATACATTATGAGCAAAGGTTCTAAATGCATGTAAAACATAAAGCTTATAAGAATATTCTAAATAATTGCATAATAGCAGTTTATGAATATACTAAAAGAAATTATTTTCTTTTTCTTTCTTAAAAAAAAATACTTCACTTATTACTTTGGGAGTTCCAACTATCCTGACTTAACTCTGTCTCACTCACCGTGTGGTCGGCACGGGTTCGATCCCAACTTGATCGAATAGGCCCAATCCACGAGGTGCCACTCGCTTCATGGTTCTCAGCGCTCATGTCTCATACCTTAGCATGGCTAAGTAAATTCTCAGCAACGAGACCCTCGGCTCGTGTGCTCCCTACTTTGGCACAAGTAGTTTCAGGAAGTCAACGCCTTGGTCAGGACCCTAGGCCTGGACGATGACCCCTTCTCAGAATAAAGGATACTCCCAAAAAAATTTTCTTTCTAAAACTTCTTCTTGTGACTTTTCAAGTCTAAATCTTTATACATACTCATACCGGTATCCTTAAATGTAAGGCATGACATAAGAATGAAATAAACATTCAAAAGTATTTATAAAGGTTCTTGATCCTTCATAAATTTTCAACATGAAAATGGCATACAAGAATAACATAAAAATCTGAAATTTATGCACATATATCCAAATAATCATCTAAACTTTAGCTAGAAAATAATTCTAAGCTAATAGGTACTTACTACTCCAATTAAGTATATATTAACTCTTTTATGCAATTCATCAAACACCTTGTGTGCATGCTTTTGTGAGTTAAACCATTTTAGTAAAGGGTTATATCAACTCACCTCAAAACTTATCGAGCCAATACGTAGGCCCCAGTCCAATTGACACCAGTCAAACAATCGATTCTACAACAAACAGTGCATTTTAATCAATTTTAAAGTTTCACACCTAAACATGTAATTTACTGCTGATATAGAGGAAGAAGGGGATTAGCTATTCAATTCTTCCCTATTACCACTGTAGGATAATTGGCAATAGGAAAATTTACATACCTGAATTCAAGAATTAGTGGTTGGTAAGAACCCTAGAATTTTTCGTTGGTTGCGTGAGTATATTCGCTGGGACGTGCGTCTGTTTCTTAAACGCAAAAGTCTGCTTGGAGTTTCATTTTTTTTTGAGAAGAAGTCTGCTTGGGGTTTCGTTTTTTTTTAGAAGAAGTGTGCTTGGGGTTTCTTTTTCGTTGAAGTTTTAAGGCTTTAAGCCTGCTTACGCTTTTCAACAGATTTGGGCTTAAGGGCTTTGGTTAATTTGTCCATTTATTATAATTATTATTATTATTATTATTTTATTTAACTAATAATTAATGATACCTACTTTTAATAATTAATAATATTAAAATTATTAATATTCCCTAATTGTATAGCCACTTATTTATAAATAAAGATGTAACTCAAAATTACTCACAAGGGTTTAAATCTGTAATAGAAGTATAATTTAAGGGGAAAAATTAAATTCTATATTTAGCGAGTCTTGAAATTTATTTAAATTTGAGGAGTGTTACAATCTTCCCTACTTAAAAAAAATTCGTCCTCGAATGTTACTAGGGCCCTATTCTTAAGCTAACCATCATTCCTTAAGTCCTTGAACCTCTTAAATTTTCTTAGCACTACTCATTCTTCCAAGGGACTCAAAATTTTGGCTAACTCCCTAAATTTTTAAAAATTTCGGCAGAGTTTCCCTTGTAAATTGGACTATCCAAAAAATATCCCTGTCACAAATACCACAAATACACCAACAACAACCAAATATACCATAACAGGCCGTTCATAGGCACCATACGCAGCTGATAAATTAATTACGCATACTCCGGCAAGGAGGTACCACAATTACTAACAAGAATCTAAAGCACAACAACTCTAGCACAAGTAAATCACTTTAATGAATTAAATATACTATGACATAAACTAAATTACTACAACAACTAAGTATAATCTAGGAAGGACAGAAACACTTGCTAACTTGTATTTAATAAATGTAATATAAATGTAAAACCAAACTTAGGTTCACATACCTTTTTCCTCAAATAAATATGGATATTTCTTTCTCATATCTTCCTCGACCACCCACGTAGCCTCTTTTGAATCATGATTACTCCACAAAACTTTTACCGATGCTATATCTTTTGTTCTCAACTTCCTTACTTGTCTATCAAGAATTTCTATAGGTACCTCTTCATAAGTCAAGCCCTCTTTAATTTCTATGGTATCGGCAGGTATTATATGCGACTCATCATGGATGTACTTTCTAAGCATAGACACATGAAAGACAGGATGAACAGAGGACAACTCAACGGGTAGCGCTAGCTCATAAGCCACATTTCCTTTCTTTTCTAGAATTTCATAAGGTCCGATAAATCTAGGGCTAAGTTTCCTTTTCTTACCAAACCTCATAACTCCTTTCATTGGTGAAACTTTCAAAAACACCTTATCACCAACCATGAACTCTAACTCGCGATGCCTCTTGTCAGAATAAGACTTTTGACGACTCTGAGCCGCTTTAAGTCTTTCTCTAATTAGCTGAACTTTCTCCAAGGCCTCACAAACAAACTCTGGACCAATCAACGACACCTCTGTTGGTTTAAACCAGCCCACTGGAGACCTACATCTCCGCCCATACAACGCATCATAAGGAGCCATACCAATGCTGGACTGATAGTTGTTATTATAAGAAAATTCTATAAGTGGCAAGTGATCATCTCAATTACCTCCAAAATCTATAACACACGCACGCAGCATATCTTCGAGAGTTAGAATGGTCCTTTCTGCTTGGCCATCGGTCTGTGGATGAAAAACGATGCTTAAATTGATCTTGGTACCTAATCTTTTCTGAAATGCCTGCCAAAATTGCGCCGTGAACTGAGGGCCTCTGTCAGATATGATTGAAACTGGAGTACCATGCAATCGGACTATTTCTTTGATGTACAACTGCGCATACTGCTCTATGGAATCTATCGTCTTTACTGGTAGGAAATGCGCGGACTTTGTTAGTCGGTCTACAATAACCCAAATTGAATCATGTTTACGGTATGTGCGAGGTAGACCTACTACGAAATCCATATTAATCATCTCCCACTTCCACTGTGGTATTTCTATGTCTTGAGCTAGGCCACCAGGCCTCTGATGCTCGGCTTTGACTTGCTGGCAATTTAAACATTTAGCCACATGACCTGCTACTTGTTTCTTCATGCCTTTCCACCAATACAACTCTTTCAAATCTAGATACATTTTGGTAGCACCTGGGTGGATAGAGTACCTCGAACTATGAGCTTCCACCATTATGGCCTTCCTAAGACCATCTACATCAGGCACACATAACCGATCATTCAACTTCAAAACTCCGTCACTTCCTAGAGTGAAAGCAGTGATTTCTTTGCTTCTGACTCCTTCTTTTAAGTTTACTAAGTACGGATCTTCGTTTTGCTTAGCCTTAACATGCGCAACAAGGGAGGATTGCGCTAAGGCATAAGCAGTTATATCTCCTTCTTCGTCCTCATCCAATCTAATTCCATCATTTGCTAGTTTTTGAATTTCTCAACCTATAGATCGCCTTTGTACTACAAGATGGGCCAAGACACCCAGTGACTTCCTACTAAGTGCATCTGCTACCACGTTAGCTTTGCCCGGGTGATAAAGGATATTGATGTCATAATCTTTCAATAGCTCGAGCCACCTTCTCTGTCTCAAATTTAGTTCTTTTTGCTTGAAAATGTACTGGAGGCTTTTGTGATCTGTAAACACTTCAGAATGCTCGCCATAAAGGTAGTGTCGCCATATTTTTAATGCAAACACCTGGGGTAGTTTTTTTCATGATTCTTTAACTGCCTGGAAGCATAAGCAATAACTTTTCCATTTTGCATAAGAACACAACCAAGGCCCACTCTGGAGGCATCACAATACACTGTGAACCCACCCGAACCTGTCGGCAAGGTTAACACACGTGCAGTGGTCAACCTCTTCTTTAACTCTTGAAAACTCTGCTCACAAGCGTCTGGCCATTGGAACTTAACTGCTTTCTGAGTCAACTTAGTTAATGGAGCTGCAAGTGAGGAAAACCCCTCTACAAACCTTCTATAGTAGCCAGCTAATCCCAAGAAACTCCGAATTTCGGTTGGCGTTGTCGGCCTAGGCCAGTTCTTGACTACTTCTGTCTTCTGAGGGTCTACTTTTATTCCTTCACTAGATACCACGTGGCCTAAGAATGCCACTGACTGCAACCAGAAATCACATTTTGAAAACTTGGCATAAAGCTCATTCTCCTTCAAGGTCTGCAAGGCTATTTTGAGGTGTTCTGCATGATCTTCCTTGCTCTTAGAGTACACCAAAATATCTTCTATAAACACAATAATAAAGGTATCTAGGAATGGCTTGAAAACTCTGTTCATGAGGTCCATGAATGCAGCTGGAGCATTTGTCAACCCGAAGGACATCACTAGAAATTCATAGTGCCCGTAGCGAGTTCTAAAGGCTGTTTTAGATATATCCTCTTTTCTGATTCTCAACTGATGGTACCCCGACCTCAAGTCTATTTTTGAAAAGTACTTTGCACCCTGAAGTTGATCAAATAAATCATCAATTCTTGGCAGTGGGTACTTATTCTTAATGGTAACTGTGAGCACGGGATTTTTGCCCTAAGCAATAATTCCCAAAATTTCAAACAAAACAATTTCTTTAGTATTTTGTAATTTTTTCGTGAATTTGGTAGCATTTTTTGATAATTGTTGCATTTTTATTCATGCATTTTAATTCATATGAAAACACAAAAATATGCATTTTTTGCATTTAGGATTTAATTTCACAAGTTTAGTATTAATTAGTTTTAGAACAAAATTTAAAGAAAATTGCGAAAAATAGTTTCTTTGCACTTTTAATTGTTAATTGTTGCACTTATCTTTAGATAAAGTTTTAAATAATTTTAGGAGTTAAATAGTTAGGTCTTTGTTTTGTTTAGCATTTTATAAAAAATCAGAAATAATAAATACAAATAACCAAAAGGGGGTGAAAAGAAAAAGAAATTAATTGGAAAATTAAAGGAAAGAATGGTCTTAAGTAGATGCCCAAATCTGGGCCCAATTGGATTCACCCAAGCAAGTCCAATACAAAAATCACTCCAAAAACCGGCCCAATACAGTCCCTAACCCGGTCCGACCCTCCCCTCACCAAAACGACGTCGTTTCGGCCTTTTAAAT
>NW_017671603.1:269558-272391 GCF_001879085.1 Nicotiana attenuata
GCCTAACCTGGGGATGTTTGTACTGCGATGTGAGCGTGGGTCGCTCGAACAAGATGGTACGATTAGTAAGTCTCAGGGCCTCAATGAACGGCCCAGGCTCAGTTGGATGCTTGTGTACGTTTGGGCCTGGGCCCAGGTCTGCCTGGTCGGTTTATGGTGTGCATTTTCTTTTGTTGGGCTTGTCTTGGAGCCCAGTGGCTGCAATAAAGTACCAAGTCACCATTAGGTCCAATAATAAATAGTTGGGGTTTTATTAGAGACAAATAAATATAGAAAATTATAGATTGCTTTAGGATTTGCCCTTTAAAATAAATCGCAATGAGATGAGCCTCGCCAAATGGAGCAAACAAATTACGGGGCCCTCGATAAATGTACATACAAAAAAAAAACTTAGACTTCGGGATGGGCCGTTTAGCGAATTTCACGGCCTTCCCCAAAGATAATAACACGATAGTCCCTTTAGGCGCGTTCTTAATAATCTTACCTTCTTAAATACGGGTGCACATTTATGTGACCCAAATCTAAATCTCAGCGGAGTCGAAATGCGTCAAAAGCCACGGGTGCACTGGTGTAACGTGGTTCGAGATACATTTTCACGACGTTGCAATTCTTATTAAAAGACATAAAGTAAAAGTGGTTAAAACAAAAGGCACATAGGTTAGAATATGTACTAAAATCAAATAAATAAGCCAAATATGACAGTTGAGCGACCGTGCTAGAACCACGGAACCCGGGAATGCCTAACACCTTCTCCCGGGTTAACAGAATTCCTTACCCGGATTTCTGGTTCGCGGACTGTTAACAGAGTCATAATTTCCTCGGTTCGGGATTCTAAACCGGTGACTTAGGACACCATTAATCTCCCAAGTGGCGACTCTGAATCTTAATAATAAATCCCGTTCTGATTGTCCTTGAAGTGGAAAAACTCCTTTATGCCCTTGCGGGGTGTAGGTGAAAAGGAGGTGTGACAGCTCTGGCGACTCTGCTGGGGAACGAACCCAGAACTTCGGTTCAGGGTTCAGAATTCGAGCTTAGATATATTGTTGTATGTGGCTTTATCTGATTTTTCTACATGTTTCATACTAAATGTGCAAAATGTTGCTCTTTACCGCTTTGATATTATCTGAACTGTACATAAACTGTGCCGAAACCCTTCTCTTCTCACCTCCGGGGATGTGCTTACTGGTTGAGACTCCCTATTCTGTTAGTGTCAATACCCTGAAATAAGAAAGAGGCCGGACAAGTTACTAAGCCGGATGGCCTTTTGGTTCCCGGTATATAGCCCCCTCCTTGACTCGAGTTGTCCGCTCGGGTACACAGTCTAGAACACATACCCAAGTTTTGAACCTAGAAGAACTTGACTTCATGCCGGATCCCTAGTAGGACGTTTATCTGCATCACGTGCATTTTGACTTAGGGGACTCAACACAGGGGTTGGGTCCGTCTAGGACAGGTGTACCCGGAATAATGGACCATCCTGCTGCATCCTATTTGTGCATTTATCTGTTTGGGACCTGCATGCTGACCGGCTTTAAATATTTGGAAAAAGTGGAAAAACCAAAAGAGAAAAAAGCGATATAGAGAGTTAAGTTCCTATATTAGAAAAAGTCAATGTCCAAATAGTGCCGAAATGCTGCCAAATTTTTGATAATAAAAAAAAAGAGAAGAAAAGTTCTTTTTAGTTTGCCAATAGAAAAGAAAAACAAAAGAGTTTTATTTTCACATTAGTTTTTTTTATTTACCATTGAAAAGAAAAAAAAAGAAGAGAATTTAGCTTTCAGAAATAGTGTATTTGCCAACAAAAACGAAAAAGTCTTGTTTTCAAAATAGTTAGATTTATTTGCCCGAACTACGCTGGTTTGATTCTCACCGGACGTGAGATACGTAGGCAACCCTCATCGGGTCCAACCTCTCCTTTTCAAAAATAGCCAAAAGTGCCAAATTTTTTTTAATTTCATCATGAATAAGTCGGGTGCCGCCATTCTTGCTTAAAATAAGCCGAATGTCCCCAAAAGGGCGCCGGAAGGCTGTTTTTGCAAGAACAGCCACCCTGAGTCATCTTCTAAACGGTTAGCAGGCACAGCCTTAAAATCTTCCTTATGAAGTGCTGAAAGGCCGTATCCGCAATACCGGCTGCTTGTTTAAATTGGCAATTTGAACAGGGATAGTGCCATTTTCCTCTTTTAGGTCACAATAAGTGATTAAAATCACCTTAATAAATGTGCAGGATGAGCACGACTCAAAATGAATTATGTTCAATCGTGCATAAAATCCCTTTGGAGTTACGTCTGTGGTGGAACGATTTAGGCGGAGAAGGGCAAGATGCAGTCAAGAAACATTTGAAAGGGCTTACCGGTTTGCTCTATATTGTGCCTCGGGGAGACATTATTAGAGCACTGGTTACATGTTGGGACCCAGCACATAATGTGTTCCATTTTTCGGACTTTGAGCTTACCCCGACATTAGAGGAAATAGCTGGCTACATTGGAAAAGATGAGGTTCCGTTGAGGCACAAATACTTGGTTGCCCCCAGAGTGTAGCCGTGCACAGATTTCTAGATTCTTTAAAGATAGTCAGAACCGTCCATAACACAGATCTGGCAAGTGGCTTTTGTACTCTGAGCTTCATATATCAGCGATATGGCCATATCGGGGGGTTCAACAACCCAGAAAGTAAGATATGTAGCAAAGGAAACCGCCAAAAGTGGGAAGAGCATCGACGTTTCGCCTTTATGGTAGCTTTCCTGGGGCTTCTGGCATTTCCAAGGAAGGATGGGAACATTGACATAAAAATAGCTGGGGTCGTCAGCACATTAATTACTCAAGCCAAAAGT